>NW_008342095.1:1999-4102 GCF_000622305.1 Nannospalax galili | reverse complement strand
TAGTTATTTCCACTCCCTCTGGGAGAAGTCAATGGACACATCCTTCCACGTAAATCGATGATAAAATGAAAATGACAATTTACCCATGTGCCTGTGAACATGGTACTGGACCCAAGGAAAAGAGGTAATGAGTAAACAAATTCTGAGGTAGACAAGCAATCAAATACTCAAAAGAGAGTTCAAAAAAATAATTTTATTGAGCATTTGCACATTTCATACAACAGTTCTTAATAAAATTAAGACCCTGCTCCCCCTTCCATGTCCCTGCAGAAGTCTTACCTATTCTGCCATACATATTAAGTCCCATCAAGCACTTCACCCAGACGTCCTTCAGTGAAAGTCCATCCATTGAAATCTATTCAGCCTATCTAGTGCTCTTAAGGAATGTCTACTCTCCCTCACCCAGCAGTAATTAGTCTCCAATAGTTCTCAGGCTAGAGCTGGCCTGCTGTCCATATCTCTTGAACAAGTCTGGGCCCTTGTTTGATTGACTTGGCAGGGCACTTGTGCTCAGCGCCACCATTGCCACAAGTTCACATGAACACACTTCCAGTGCTCTGAAAACCTGTTTCCTTATGGTCATGGACCACTGGATTTTAGTATAGGAGTCCTATCCCAGGACACACTCTTTTCAGTCTCCTATTCTCTCAAACTTAGCCAGTTGTGGCCTTCTGTGTGTATTACACTCTGTTCTATAAAGAAGTTTGCTGGTGAGATTTGAAGGATGCACTACTATTCCCTCCACCTCCTATTCCACTATGTTCCAGGAGCCTAAGGTGTAGATGTTCCACTGTAGATGTCACCTTGGGTGAATATCTCTCTGATGTACATGCCTTGTGTGTGACCAGTTGTGAACAAATTCTGAAGAAGCCTCTATTTGTTTCATAAAGAAGCTTCTTTGATGAGTGGTGTACTATCTACTTGTCTGGAAGTATAAGGATCCATATTTATGATGTGGTAAGAAATTTCATTTGTCTAGAGATATGTCAGAGATAGCATTTCCTCTAAGATCTATGACTTCTTCAGCCATGTATATTTGGCAATAATTACAGTGCCACCCATGAGTTAATTCCCATTGCGAGGGCTTTGGGTCCAATTAGATAGCTGTTGATTCCCCCCTCCCCCCCAGATAAAAGTGCCACTTAAGTATAAGGATCCATATTTATGATATGGTAAGAAATTTCATTTGTCTAGATATGTCAGAGATAGCATTTCCTCTAAGATCTATGACTTCTTCAGCCATGTATATTTGGCAATAATTACAGTGCCACCCATGAGTTAATTCCCATTGCGAGGGCTTTGGGTCCAATTAGATAGCTGTTGATTCCCCCCTCCCCCCCAGATAAAAGTGCCACTACTGAACCGAAAGAGGGACTTTTCTGTGCCAATTGTTGTGGTTATTCATCAGGACAGCTGGTGCAGCTGTTAAAGGCTCGTGCTCACAACTAAAAAGATGAAAGGATATTTCTTAATGTAATAACTCTCTATAATCAACTTGAGAAATCTGTGCAAAAACCCAATAGCATCAGACCCTCCAAAAGGTTATGTAGATTATGATTTTAGAGAGTACAGCACATCAATTAAGACCTAAACATAGGTAAAAAAATTTCCTCCACTATTTGCAGTATTCAAAATCAGCTGTATATATTTATCCACTGTAAAGTCACACTGAGTTATGTCTCCATCGCAAATTCAAACGTTTATAACGATGCACTGCAGTCCTAGGTCAACATAGATTTTAATTTATCACAATCTGTGCCTGGCCTGACTTAACCCTCTCCAAACAGGATTTGCAGTGAGGTCAGTTCCCCAGGTACAAAAGACACATTGTCTAGCAACACAGAGCAGGACATGGTGGAAGAAAAAAGGACGAGTTTAAATGATGAGTGCCCTGGACTGTGTGTGCTCATCCTCAACATCAAGAGACACAATCTTGTGAAGTGTATCCTAGAATCTGCATGCAATGAAAAAATTATAGAAATATTAGTGCAAAAAATATACTAATACCGTTTTTGATAGTATACTCTCTCTCTCTCTCTCTCTCTCTCTCTCTCTCTCTATTTGAGACAGGGTCTCCCTGTAGCTCCCGCTGGCCTGTATCTC
>NW_008342095.1:0-1054 GCF_000622305.1 Nannospalax galili | reverse complement strand
TTCTCCCCAGTCACTGCACACTGCTGTTGTACCTTCAACATCTATCATCTGTCTTTTCTTTTATCGTACTTCTCTTGTGTCTGAGATCGTGCAGTGCTTGTATTTCAACTTCCTCTACCTGATACAGTGTCCACCAGATCAATCCTGTTCTCAAGTATGAGAAGATTCTCCTCTTTTCTATGATGGAATTACAGTGAGTTCTTTAGAAATGTGTATTCTGTCACATTGCAATAAATCATTTGTCACTGGGCATGTAACTAGATTCCCTATTCTTCAAACAGTGCTGCCATTAATAGTGAGTACACATATCTCTTTGCCATACCGAATTCATTTCCATTGAGTATATGCCCGGATTTGGGGGTAGGAGCCACACTTGAGAGAGAACACCTGTGGTTTGCTTTCCTGGTATCTGTTTTATCTCACGCAGTCCAGCCATTTCTAGCTCCATCCATCAACCTACAAATTCCTTGATTTCCTTTTCCTATAAAACGGGGTAGAACTCCATTGTGTTAATGGAGCAAATATACAGGATCCACTCATAGACTCATAAACCTGGCTGTGCTCCGAACCCCGAACTCTGACAGCAGAGTGTCTGACTCCACGCTGATCACATGACCAGGAGTCTTTTTCGTAGCCTCAGGTTCTGTCCCGATTCTCCTCCACTGTGAGTGTACCTCAGGGACCCACTGCGCATTCATTCTGCACCAAAAGCTCTGCTCTGCTTGGTTCCTGCGGCTGGGGGAACTTTCTCATCCCTGTCATGTTCAGTCTGCTGCCCATTCCCCAACGCCCTTTTCCCCCCATCACAGTACTCCCTAGGACTCAGTGGACTTTTCCAGGCCCTCAGGACCCAGGGTCCACCAGCCTTTGGAGCCTCTCCACCTCTGCTCTGGCCCCACTCACTCCACCCCAGGCACCTGTGCCTCATTCTTCCAACTCCACCCATGCCACACCCCTTCTCTAATCATTTGAACTTGCCCAGTTCTGTTTTTTTGGTCACTCTTCTGACTGTCCCTGACCCTCTCAGACCCCAACCCTCCCTCACACCTCTAGA
>NW_008342094.1:0-420 GCF_000622305.1 Nannospalax galili | reverse complement strand
AAATATCTTGGAATAAACCTGACCAAAGACATTAAAGAGCTTTACAATGAACATTTTAAATCTTTAAAGAAAGATATTGAGGAAGACATCAGAAGATGGAAAGACCTCCCATGATCATGGATTGGAAGAATTAATATTGTGAAAATGACCATCCTACCAAAAGTCATATATAGATTCAACGCGATGCCAATCAAAATCCCCATGAAATTCTTCACAGAATTGGAAAAAACTCTCCTAAGAGTCATATGGAAGCACAAAAGACCTCGGATAGCCAAAACAACCCTGAGCACTAAGAGCAATGCTGGGGGGGGATTACTATACCAGATTTCAAGCTATATTACAGAGCTATAGTCATAAAAACAACATAATACACAAAAATAGACCCATAGACCAATGGAACAAAATTGAAGACCCAAATAT
>NW_008342093.1:29346-29915 GCF_000622305.1 Nannospalax galili | reverse complement strand
TTCTACTTCTAGAGTTGAGTACACCAAATGGCTCTTCAGCATCAATTTATAATTTAATCTCTTGGAGCTTCAGATAAAGTATTAACCATCCATTCTTCCATTCTATCCTTAATCAGATTATGTCTGTGGTCTGCTTATCCTTCCACTTCATATATACTATGTCAATACATATGACTAAATGTTCCTTAAATATGAGCTTTCTTAAACTCTCTGAGTGGCCTATGGTGAAATGGAGGAACTATGATTCTCTGAAAAAATTACTGTGTCAATACATACGACTAAATGTTCCTTAAATATGGGCTTTCTTAAACTCTCCGAGTGGCCTATGGTGAAATGGAGGAACTATGGTTCTCTGAAAAAAATTCTTTGTTCTACTGAAAGAGATTTTGTATAAGTTAATATTGATGACAAAAAGGAATCATCATTTATTTGACATTTGCATTTTCAGTGGCTTCTCTCCGGCTCATTGATGTGATTTCTTTTCCAAGGCTTCCTTATATTCCAGGTTTTAACATAACTATGATCTTCTACTCATTTTTTGAACATAAGTTACCCAGGAGCTGGACTAG
>NW_008342093.1:28314-29038 GCF_000622305.1 Nannospalax galili | reverse complement strand
AAATTAAGAAATAAATAGAATTATAAGATATGTTAAAGGAAATATTAGGCTCAGATTAAAAAAAAACAAACAAACAGGGATTGAAAATTAAATACTAGTCTCTCCAGATCTGTGAGTGCTGCCAGACCTGTGAGTTTCATAACACCAGAAATCCCTGTCTGCCCTTTCAGTTCACAGACTTGACTAAAGTCACAAATTCATATGCACTAGTCAGATCTGTCAATACTGAGTTCCCCAAACACATCTTTACCTGTGTCTTGTCCTAGTTTCCAGGCATAGTTTAAGTAGTGAATCCCTGAACACCTGACAGAATTGTGCGTTCAAAGACCCCAGATTCACTGTCACAGTTCTCACTCATCCAGGCCTTGTTGTACACAGTAAAATCATTTTTACAGAATCTCTCTGCTCTTGATGACATCCCAAACCTTCAAAACATAGCTGGGGGTTGTGCAGCCTGTGCATTAACTAAGGCAGAGCCAGGGATCAACATCACTCAAATCAAAAATTAAGACCAGTCTTACCCAATCATCTAGCTATCAGTCTGCAATTCCCATCCTTCATACCTGGAACCCTGGAGATTCTGGAAACTCCAGCTCCAACTTTCAACGTATCCTTACCTGAAAGGAGAACATTTTTCTACACTACATTTGCACATCAACACAGAGTAGTTCCAAGACTGAACATCAAGCACCACTTACTAATCAAAACATAGCAAATTGGGGTC
>NW_008342093.1:24372-28273 GCF_000622305.1 Nannospalax galili | reverse complement strand
CTAGATCATAAACCCATTAGAAATCCAACACCAAGGACAGAGCTCTAGATGCCTACGTCCCATCACAAAAACAAAAACATGATTAACCAAGACACTATGTCTATTCCATAAGTAAGCACACCCACCTTAATATATCTTGAGAAACATGACCTAGATGATGCACAGGATAATTATATGAATAAATCAACTATAAATATATTCAAGGAATTGAAAGAGGACAGGATTAGAAGATTGGATGAAAACTGTAAAAAGAAAATATAAGTCGAATGAAAAAACTACAATAATCCAATACATGAAATTTCAATTCAGTAGCGATAGATTATCTTAAGTAAAGCCATTTTGAAATAAACTTTGAAATAAAAAAGTCATTAAATCAGATAAAATGCTTAGAGGAAAACATCACCATTAGTTTGGATCAAGAAGAAAGAATATCAGATCACAAAGACCAAGTAGAGGAAACAGACACCTTGCCAATGGCAAATCTAAAATAACCCAGGAATGGAACTTCGAGGACTTGTGGGACATTATAAAATACCAAAACTATGATTCATGAGTATAGAAGAAGGAGGAGAAACTGAGACCAAAGACATAAATATTTTCAGCAAATTCATTGAGGAAATTCCCCAAATGTAACAAAAGCAGTAACTATCAGTGTTCTAGAGTCTTACAGAATACCAAGTATAGAGGACCAGAAAAAAACTCTCACATTATATAATAGCCAAAATTACAATGTAAAGAAGAAACAAATCATAATGAAAGCTGTGAAAGAGAAAGACCAAGTCACATATAAAGACAAGCACATCAGTAGAACAGCTGACTTTTCAATGGAGGCTGTGCAACGTATAAGGGCTTAGTCCAATGTCCTACATCCAAGAAACAATACAGATGCCACTTTCCATGATGTAAACCTTCTGTGAAAGTCTCTGAATCTTTGCTGAAGGGAATGTGTTACAGATGTTCATTTGTGGTTGAGTACTCAACAGACATTTACACTTTGTACTGTGACAAGTGCGAGTTTCTGTACAGAAAGCAACTTCTCTGATGAGGTGTGTGAGTAAAGAGATACAAATTTAGAAGCTAGTTTTAAACTATTTCCATTTAGCACAATAATGTTGGGAAACCCTGCTGTTAGGGTTGTAGTTCTCCATGTCTGGATAGCTCTGAGGGGCTCGGCGCCAAATGGAAGTACTCCCCTTTTCAGCAGGGGGCCTCCTGCTCTCTTCCTGGCTCACATGGAAAGTGCCACCAAGCACAGATGCCTGAACTTATCTGGAACATGAGCTTTGGCATAATTACCTGGAGTAAAAACTACCCCCAGGTTTTTCCTGTATGATAATCAGGCATTGCCTGATAGTCTGGAAGATAGGAGCCCACTGCCACATGTAAATAAAGCATACTATGAGCACGTATCAACTGAGGCTTTTGCTACTGCCTCCACACTATAAATTCTCTAGTTCTCCCACTGAATAAACAGAGCTGTTTCACTGTGTCTGGAGTTGTATCACTGCTGTTTCACTGTGCCTGAGACAAGCCTCCATGGAAGTGTTTTCTTCTGTCAGTGCTCACTGGCCGTACTGACCCTGTTCGTCACTTCTGCTCTCCTTGCCCTCGTGGGCCAGTGGCCAACGACCCGCGAAGAGAGGGAGAGACCCCTGCATCTGGTGCCTGAACGTGCGGCTCCTGGAACATGCAGAGTTTGTAAGTATCCCTCCTATCAGGATGGCAATGGCAGCTTTGCCTTTAAGCCATCACACCCTTGAGGATCAGCAATCTCTTTCTCCTATCACCTCCCATCAGGAGGATAAAGGCAGCTTTGCCTCTAAGCCGCCCCACCCTTGGGGACTGGCAGTCTCTCCTCTTTTCCTCCTTTCATTTTCAGTCTGAGTCTTCGCGTGGGACCGTTAAAGACAAAAAAGAAAGGTCAAGTTTACTCCTTGATGTTAGCTGAAGGCTCTTAGTCCTCTTAACGGACTCCGACTGCCTGCACAGGTGTAGACAAACCTCCTATCTATACATCTTTCTAATACAAAAATCGGTAACGCAACGACCAGTTAAATGCTCTTAGAGTGGTTGCTGATCTCTTAAACTTGCAGGCAGGCTTGCGCTGTGGCCTGAGTGGAATCACCTGAGGTTTTGATCCCAGGCATGTTCTCTTAGAAATCAGTGTTTCACCCCACTTTCCTTTTCTATCTTAACATCCCTAGAAACAAAAATCCCCAAAGTTCTAAGGGATCTTTATAAAAGCCTTAAAGTCAACTTCTAAAATAAACTTCCCTAATCTGTTTTGTTATCTTGCCCCTGGGGTACTCAAGCGGAAGCTAAACCAGTTAGGTGAGAATTTAAATTAACTAGCCCCTGCGGAGCACTTAAAAATTCAAGGTGGCTTGCACCATACAAACAAACAAAAGCAGCTGAAGGCCCCCTGCCCTCTTTCCAGACCCCAACAGCCCGACTGTGTGTAGGCAGTAACCTTTACAACTATCATAAAAATCTGGTAACGCAGCAACCAGTTAAAAGTCACAAGGACATTTGCCAGTCCCTTAAATCTGTGGCTAGGCTTGTGTTCATCAAAATTTTCTTTTCTATAATTGGTAATTCAGCATCACGCCAAAAACCCTCCAAATTCGCTCCCTTAGAGCCCTACTTAAATCAAGAGGACTTAAGATTTCCCAAAAAGAAAGCTCAAAATTTTGGAATGAAGTATTTCAATTTGCTCACTGGATCTTGTCAGCAGACATTTCTGATCCAGAGGTCTGGACCAACATTGCGAATCTGACTTGTAAAAAGGAAATCCAGGAAAGACACCATTTGCCCCTTTCCTTTCTCCCCATAATAGCAGCCATCTGACAATGTTTAGGAAACCCACCTAAGACTGAGGAAAACTTACTAGCAGCAGGTAACAATAAAGGGGAGGGTTCAAACAATGAAAAAGACCCTAAAGATTTCCCAACAGCAGATTCGACAGCCCTAAAAAATAATGAAAAAGACCCTAAAGATTTCCCAACAGCAGATTTGACAGCCCTAAAAAATAAAGAAAAAAATCCTGAAGATTGCCCAGTAATAGATTCAACAGCTACAAAAATAAAAATTGACCAAGTCAGACAAAACCCACCCATCAACGAAAATAAACTTTACCACCCTCTTCCCCCCTATGAATCCTCATGGACTGATTTAACAAACCCAGATGTTAAAACCCAGACTTCAAAAACTCCCGAACATCCCCAGATAAATCCCCCTCCCCCTTCACCTCCGGTGGCACCACGTGTGGCGCCACACCCCACAGACATTGAAAAGCTCTGTAATCTCAGGGATAATGGGAGTTGTTGCCCCCAGAATCTCCAGACACAATGGCCTCAGGACCTAAAAACCCCATCGGTAGAGGCTTTTTCTGTTAACCTACAAATAACAAGGCAACGTCCACTGGCTTGGTACCCACTCCCAGCAGCAGACTTAAAAGAGCTGTGCCAAGCTGTTTGTGAGGATGGGATACATGCTCCATGAACAAAATCTATATTACAAACCTTTAATACTAATCTCCTAACCCCCAAGGACTGGAGAGATGTATGTAGATCTACCTCCCCAGTCCATTATTTGTACAATGGGAGGCTTTATTTAGAGATGAATGCCTGATGCAGGTTAAAAGGAATGACATACATAATCAACAGCTGAGACCACAACAAGGGCAAGATCCACCCCCTGGATTCATAGATTGGAACCATGACCAGCTTTTTGGCCAGGGCAACTTTTCCACAAGAATCCAGCAGGCTGTGATTCCTGCTGGCTGTTTTGAGCAGGTCCGCTTATGTGCACTACAGGCCTGGGACCACCTAACCCCCTTGTCCACAGGGCCTGGAGAGACCTCTTCATTAACCTTCCTCAAGCAGAAATCAACTGAAACCTT
>NW_008342093.1:21454-22919 GCF_000622305.1 Nannospalax galili | reverse complement strand
TCATGATATGGATGACCTCTTGTTCTGGCAAGATGAGGATTCCTCTCCAGAAGACCTAAAAGATGCTATGATAAACACCCTAGAGGAAAAACGTTTTGTAATTGCAACAAATAAAATACAATCTGTCCCCCCATTACCTTCCTGGGGACTGAAATAACACCCACTCTGTTAGGCCCCTCAATCCTGTCCTGGATGTCCCCCATCCACTCACACTTAACTCACTTCAAAGTTTTTTAGGTAATATTAATTGGCTAAGGCCATGGCTTTCCATCCCCACAAGTCAATTACAGCCACTTTTTGATCTCTTAAAGGGAGACAAAAACCCAGCCTCCAGACGGTACCTAAACCCAGATGCAAAAAAGGCTCTTCAAGTAATTAATAGCCACTTCCAAAAGGCATCACTAGCCAGATATGACCCCAAGTTACCTGTTCAACTCTTAATATTTAATTCCTCCCCGACCATGGTAGGAGAAATTCATCAGCCTCACGGAGTACTAGAATGGCTTCACACGCCTGTAGGAGGCGCTCCTTGCTTTCTTACAGAAGTGGACACTCTTGCCTCCATGGTCTGAGAAGGGAGAGATAGAATCATACAAATCATAGGAAAGGAACCGGATACTCTCATTATCCCCTTCTCATTATCAGATGTACAATGGCTCTTAAAGCATCACTCCTCTTTTGCAATTAGCTTAATAGGCTTCCCAGGACAAATTGATAATCACTATCCCAAAGATAAATGGATGTCAGTTATTGCAGTATTTCGCTGGCTCCCACCTCAGTTCTTCTGCCACAAACCCATAAAAAGACTATTACAGCCTTTACAGATGGAGGAAAAAGGGGGGCAGCACCGGCCATATATGATTCCCCTAATGACCCACCTATGATATATTTTCAACCTCTATCTGATAAATCTCCACAATTTAAAGAGCTCTTTGCCATCTATATGGCTCTTGATAAGACTGATAAACCCTTCAACCTTTATTCTGACAGCATCTATGCTGTTAATTTGCTCCCATGGCTAGGTTGTTCCTTTGTCAAAATAGAGGGCAACCCCCTCTCACCCCTGCTAATTAAAATTTCTACACTGTTACAAAAATGGGTGGCTCCATTATTTGTCCAGCATATCAGGTCCCACTCCTCTCTCCCAGGTCCTCTTACTGAAGGAAATGCCATAGCAGATGAGGTAGCCACCACTGGAACATTCTCTGCCAGCGTAACAGATGCCCAAAACCTCCACCATGCCACCCATATTAATTTACAAGGGCTCCATTTCAGATTTCCCCACATTCACCTCAGACAACTTAAACGCATTGTAAAAACCTGCTCTTCCTGTGCATCAATGATACATACCCCTGCTATACAACAGATGGGCACCAATCCTCGGGGGCTAAAATCTAATGCCCTCTGGCAAGTTGATGTAACTCATGTCCCCCAATTCGGCAGACAAAATATGTATTTGCAACGA
>NW_008342093.1:16133-19239 GCF_000622305.1 Nannospalax galili | reverse complement strand
GTGTCTTTTGATGTTTGCTCCCTGTTTCATACAATTTCTTTGCTGACAAATTACTACCATTGCAAAAATTACTACCAGTCAGGTCATGGTTAATTATCAGACTTTGGATTCTCCCGAGATAGATGAGTTGGCTCTTAAGGCTTGTGATGACACTTCTCCATTTTAAATCAAACAGGGGGAGATGTTGGGAAACCCTGCTGTTAGGGTTGTAGTTCTGGATGTCCGGATAGCCCTGAGGGGCTCGGCACCAAATGTAAGGACTCCCCTTTTCAGCAGGGGGCCTCCTGCTCTCTTCCTGGCTCACCTGGAAAGTGTCACAAAGCACAGATGCCTGACCTTATCTGGAACATGACCTTTGGCATAGTTACCTGGAGTAAAAACTATCCCCAGGTTTTTCCTGTATGATAATCAGGCATTGCCTGATAGTCTGGAAGATAGAAGCCCACTGCCACATGTAAATAAAGCATACTATGAGCACCTATCAACTGAGGCTTTGGCTACTGCCTCCACACTATAAATTCTCTAGTTCTCCCACTGAATAAACAGAGCTGTTTCACTGTGTCTGGAGTTGTATCACTGCTGTTTCACTGCACCTGGGATCAGCCTCCATGGAAGTGCTTTCTTCCATCAGTGCTCACTGGCTGTCCTGACCCCATTTGTCGCTTCTGCTCTCCCTGCCCTCGTGGGCCGGTGGCCAATGACCCACGAAGAGAGGGAGAGACCCCCACAAATAACAGTAATGGGTTCACACTAACATGTGTGAGCTCCCCAATCATTTCTAGTTACTGAGCATGTGTTTTCTTCTTTGGAGAGGGCCTTAAATACAACAGAAAGAAATAAACTGCTCCCATAGTATTTATGTCACTATTGTAACTATGGACATATCTTGCCATGTTTTCTTATTACAGCTTATAGGGTTCACAGCTGGGAAAGAATGTTAGTCACATTTCCTGCAGCAGGATACATAGCCCATTGCTATACCATGAGTGCTGGCCAGTAGGCAGAAGGCCACCTGGCTAGTTCCAACATGATTTCTCCCATGTCCAGTGTCCAAAATATTTAACATTTTCACCAATCAGGTCTTAATATAATATTTTGATGGACTTTCAAAAACACTGTCATTAGACTGCACATTAGTTTTGCTGGGTTTGGGAAAGGGATCATTTCACCCAAGAGAACAATTCTGTTTAGTACATATTTCATAGGGTGAAATGTTATGGAGCACCTCTGGTACTTTTATGAGATGGAACATCAGGAAATTATTTTCTCCATTCACCCTACCCCTTAAGGTGAAATATAGCAGTAAGTGCAGAGATGAGATAGATATCCTGTGTTCCTTAGTGAGAACCAAAACCCTTTAGGCAATCTCTCTCAATTCTGGGGTTCCATAATAACACATATGAGAGTTGGGGAATGTCTGGGGGAAAACTATGCAAAGCTAGGCAATCTCTCTCAATTCCGGGGTTCCACAATAGCAAGTATGAGAGTTGGGGAATCTCCGGGGGAAAACTATGCAAAGCATATTCAGTTTGAGTTGAAAGCACATCATTTTTCAGCAGAGACCATCTGGTTCCCTTCTTCTTCATCAGCTGCAGTGTTAGATAAGGTGAGACATGCTTGTGCTACTTGCCCTGAAACATATGAACACATAGTTCACATAAACCATGAACCAAAACAGTAGAGCTGATAGAATGATTGTTTTCTTTCCTAGCTCAGCTACCTAGAATTTAGTACCAATGAGAGCGAGGATCAATTTTATTCTAAAAAAATTTTAATGGTATATGAATAATTAGAAGTATGTATAAGAAGCAGTGAGTAAATTAGACATGAGCAGTTCTGTGCTGTGATATTGCTGATTTGATGAAACAGGCACTGGAATATGCTTTCATGACTTACTTTCATTTTCTGAACATAAATATAGCTAACTTTGGAGTTTTATTTTGAGTTCCATGGTAAAGGCTTGAAGGAGGATTTATACAGTTCTGGACCTATGAAGGTTTTTCTAAAAAAGGATAATGTCTCAAACAACATTTCAGAGACACTAATTGTATTTCATTCTTGTAATCTTAGCACTTTAAAATTAGGTCAGGAGGATTTCTATGACTGAATCCAGTCTAGGCTCTGAAGTAAGTTCTAGGTCAGCCTGAAATAGAGTAAAACACGTGTCAACCCTCTGATACCTCCAATATTATTATATCTGCATTTCCCTTTGCACAATATATGCCAATGAATTTCTTTCTAAAATCTTTCCCTTTAATTCATTCCATATTTTGAGATGTTAACAAATAATTCATGCTTTCAAGACCTTTTGCTGAAGACAGGATATATTTTGGACCCAGAACTTAGAGCAATGGAGATGGAACAGACATGAAATCATCCTCACTAAGGGCTAGCTCTCATAGTTCTGATTGATAATATGCAAGGTTCTAAGGGAGAATATCATTCAATGATCCAACCCCATCTTTGAAGCTAAGTAACCATAATAATGACCAACAAAGCAAAGTACAATGGTCCAGTCATTTCACTTTAATTTGGGGTTAATCAACATCTATCACATTTGACTTGAAACCCTCTCAATGGGTGGGACTTCATGGGTAATTCTATTCACAGCAGAAGTACATGGCTGGAGAGGTTATAGGTCCTAGATAAAAATCCTACCTCTGTCATATCCCTATAAAAATGCAATCTCTTATTGTATATTAAATATGGGTCATTATGTTATAGACAAGTATAACATCACCACTCATCAAAGAAACTCCTTTTTGTAATAGATACAGACAATTACATAGTTCCACACTGTTCATAAACAAAGAATCTGTGTCTGGGGGATGCTCAGCTGTAACCTCAGACACCCACGGCTCAGGAACCATTGGAGACAAGGGAAAGAAAGACTGTAAGAACCAAGGTTGGTTCATGATCATAAGGAAACATAGGTTTTCAGGCCTATAGGAACATGCTCATATGCACTTACAGCAATGGAGTTAGCATGCACATGACCCATGAAACCTTAATCAGATAAAAATCCAGCATACAGTTGGGGAAATGAGCAGCACACCCCAACCTTAGCCAAAGAATCAAGATGATTACAATTTATTTCCATTTATCT
>NW_008342093.1:13161-15186 GCF_000622305.1 Nannospalax galili | reverse complement strand
GGGAGAACGTGAAGCCTAGATCAACCAGTTTCATACTCAATCAGAATGCAACCAAGGTACAACAATAATACAAACAGAACAAAATGTCAGCTCAACAAAGGAAGGCTTGAGTTTAATACCAGAATTACAAGGAATAAGAAAGGCAAATCGCAAAACTGCAATGAAAAAATAATAATATGAAAAACTAAAGTAATATTTTTCTATCAAACACCACCAGCATGTAGTAGAGTTCTACAACATCCCCCTAGAAATAACTTAGGACACAGAATTTAAAAGAACAATTATAAACATTGTCAAAGAATTAGATGAAATTAAAGAATACACAAATAGACAAATCAAAGAACTAAATGAAGATAGGGATAAACTTCTGACTGAGTTCACAAAAGAGATAGAAGTATTGAAGAAAACAAGAGCTGAAATGAAGACAGAAGTGAAAAAATTATAAGCCAACATGAAATGACAGGAGGAATCCTCCCTAATAGAATGAATTAAGTGGAAAACAGAATATTCAGATTTGATAGATAAAGTTGAGGAATTGGTCTACTCAAGCAAAGAATATGAACATTTTTTTTAAAGAACAGGTATGGAATATGCATGAAAAGTAGGACATGTGAAAACACAAAATTTATGCATCACAGGAAGAGAGGAAGAAGTATAATCTCAAGAAAACGAAATTGATCAAATCTTCAACAGGATTATAGTAGAAAATTTCCCCAAATTAAGGAAAGATATACATATGCAAATAGGTACACCTATTTGTGTAGAAACACATAGAACACCAAATAGAAAGGTCCAGAAAAGAAAGCCCCCATGGCATATCATAGTAAAATCATCAAATGTGCAGAACAAAGGGAGAATACTAAAAGCTGTAAGATCAAAACAACAAATCATATGTAAAGGGAAACCTATCAGAATTACAGCTGACTTTTCAATGAAAACTATGAAAGCCAGAAGTGCCTGGACCAAAGCATTCCCAGTCATAACTACTCACAAAAGCTGAAAACCCAGAAGGCTTTACCCAGCAAAAACTGTTTATTATAGTGGCAGGAAAAGAAAAAAATCTTCCATGATATGAACAGGCTGAAAGAATTCACGTCCACCAAACAAGACATACAGAGAACATTGAAGCAATACAAAGGCTGGAGAAAGGTACAACTTTACCAAGAGGAACACATAGAAACTAAAGGAAGGCATAATTGTGGAAACACAAAATAAGACCAAAATGAAAAAATAAATTAAAATGATGGTAGCCAATACATATCTTTCAATAACTTTAAATATCAATGAGCTATACATCTCAGTCAAAAGACACAGGTTACTTTATGGGCTAAGAAGTGAATCTATCTTTTTGCCTTTTTTGTTGTCTAAAACAAAACTATTCATATTCAATGACACGTACTTTCTTAAAATGAGAGGACTGAAAATTTTTTTCCAAGAAAATGGCACTAAAAACACATATGAGTTCCAATTCTAATATGTCATAAAATAGACTCCACACTGTAACTAAGGGATCTCTTCATTCGTATGAAAGCAGCATTGACCTAGAAGATATTGCAATCAGGAATCTATTTACACCAAACTCTGGTGCACCCAATTTCATAAAAAAAGTAATAGAGGTGTTTAAGACACAAATTAACCACAACTCAGTATTAGTAGGTAACTTCAATACCCCACTGACTCCAATATACGGGTCAACTCAACAAAGAATAAACAGACATCTGAATTAAATGATACTCTATAAAAAGGACCTAAAAGATATCTACTGAAAAGTCCACCTAAGCATCAAAGAATACACTTTCTAATCAGCACCCCATCTAAGCTTTTCAAGATTGACCACACACTGGGGCATAAAACAAACCTTAATGTATACAAAAAAAAATAAAAATAAAAATTTCCAGAGCAAAGATGCATCTCTTTTAAAATTAGCTGTAAGTTTTTAGGTTCACAACTGAATTAATACAGTTATACAGTACAGAACCCAATATAAACTCTCTAGGATATAAAGTTGAATGAGTTTTTATCCTT
>NW_008342093.1:9646-12538 GCF_000622305.1 Nannospalax galili | reverse complement strand
TGGTTATACTTTCATATTGGGTGTTTAAGACCATGCATTTGGCCCAGATAAACCAATTTATTTTTACTCTTAAGGTCGTTTGAGGATCTGTTCCTCAGGGGTCACATGGGCTTGGGAGGAGCCCCTGACTACTTTCTTTTAACGGTTCCATCTATGTGACAATAAGTCAAAGTTCCTGCTTGACCATGGCTGCTTTCAATTGGAAGTACAGAGGAAATAATTCCGTGTTGACCCTCCTCTTTATAGACTGGAAACCTTTCAAGTCCATTTCATGGGGTCTCCATGGCCTCCTTGATCAAGCGGACAGCTTTTAAACTAATACTCAAGCAGAAAACAAGAGAAGAAAATAAAAGGAATACTAATTGGAAAAAAGGGTCAAATCATTTTATGTGCAGATGATATGATCTTATGCATAAGAGACTCCAAAAACTGCCACCACAAAACTACTAGAAATGATTAACAGTTTCATCAAAGTGGCTGGTTACAGAATCAGTCTACAAATCAGTAGCCATTACATAACTAAATAATAAGAAATTGGAAAATAATATATGGGAAACCCTAAAATAGTGTAAACATTTTTAGAAATAAACCTGACCATTGACATTAATCATCTCTGCCATTATAATTTTAAACCTTAAAGGAAGACTGGGGAAGACACCAAGAGATGAAGGATCTCCCATGCTCATGGACTGAAAAGGTAAATACTGTGAAAATAATCATCACACCAAAAGAAATATATAGATAGATTCAATGTAATCCCAATCAAAATCCCCATGACATTCCTTCACAGAATTAGAAAATAATTATCCTTAAGTTCATATGGAATTCCAGTGGAACCAGGTGGACAAAATAATCCAGAACAGAATGAACAAGACAAGGAGGGTTATCATACCAGATCCCAAAATGTATTTCGAAGCTTTAGTCATAAAAACAGCATGGTATTTGCAGAAAACAATAGACATAGATCAATGGAACATAATTGAAGACTGAAAGATGAATACATGTAATTTTCAGGCACCTGATATTTGACAAAGAAGGCAAGAAAACACACTGGAAAAAAGACAACATCTTCAACAAATGGTACTGACAAAATTGGATCACCATCTGTGGAAGAATGAAAATACACCATTATCTTTCACTTTGCACAAAAGTGGACACCAAATGAATCAAAGACATCAATGTAAAACCTGATACTCCAAAACTGTCAGAAGACAACATAGGCAATCCAAGATATAGGTTGAAGCAAGAACATTCTAAATTGGATACAAGTTGCTCAGGAGTTAAGGTCAACGATCAATAAGTGGGACCTCATTAAATATAAAAGATTCTGTAGAGCAAAAGAAACAACCAAGGAGTGAAAAGAAAACCCACAGAGTGGGAAAAAGTATTCACTAATGACACATCTGACTGAGGCTTAACATCCAGTGTTTATAAAGAACTCAAAATAGATAAATAAATAAAAACAAAAACAAATGATTAAGTTAACAAATGACCCAACTAGAAGATTGACTTTGGATCTGAACAAAGACTACCCAAAAGAAGAGATAAAGATGGCTCAGAAACATTTTAAAAGGTATTCATCATCCTTAATAATTAGGGAAATGCAAAGTAAAACTGCTTTAAATCTGATTGGCTAAAATCAAGAGAAGAAAATGATACCACATATTGGAGAGGATGTAGGAGAAAGGGAAACACTCATTCACTTTTATTGGGATTGCAAACTTGTGCAGCCATTATAGAAAGCAGAGTGGAGAACTCAAAAAATTAAAGTGAACCTGCCATGTGGGAATCAGTTACACCACTATTTGGAATTTACATAAAAGACATATCCTACTCCATTGATACTTGTACATCCATATTTGTCACTGCTCTTTTCACAGTAGCTAAGAAATAGAAGTAACGTAAGCATCCCTCAACTGACCAGTGCATAATGAAAATGTCCATATATACAATAAAGTTCTACACAGTGGTAAAGATAATGAAATGATGAAAATTGTATTTGAATGGATGAAACTGGAAAAACATTATACTACGTGAAGTAGCATAAACTCAGAAACATAAATGTCATGTGTTCTCCCTTACTTGTTCATCCTAGCACCAAATCCTTATATGTAGTATATATCCTGAGGTAACAGCAGGAGCCAGGAAAATGGAGAGTGAAAAGGGAAGTAAAGGGAAAGAAGGAATCCGAGAGAGAATAGTAGGAGAACGGTATTACTAAGGATAAAACAGGTAAAATGCGGATAGTTATGTGGGGGTAGGTTGGTAGGCTTTTACAAGGATCCATGAGGGTAGAGAGGAAGAACAAACTCAAGAATGGGGGATGATATGAGGCAGGTATTATCAAGGGTGAAATGGGGAAAATGGGGGTACTTTAACTGGTGGGGGGAGCTTAGAAAGCAACAGTGGAGATAAATAAACCTTAGGTGGTATGCAATGCCAGAGGGGCATGTATTAACTGAACCTCCCCTGAAAAATACACATACAATCTATACATGAGTGCATGTGTTTAGCTGAGGCTATATAACAAGGAACAGTGTCAGACAGGAGAAACCTCCCTTCAAATCTTTGGTCAGGGTGCTCCAAGGACTCCTAAAATAACACAGGATATTATCACAGCCCTGGCACAACAATCTATCTCTTTTGGTACAGCAGTGGCAGTCTTATCTAGGGGGTAATCAACAGCTATCCAATGAACTTGAAGTCCCCTCAATGGGAGGGAATTCATGGGTGGCACTGTAAATGTAGCCAAATACACATGGCTGGAGAAGTCATAGATCCTATAGAAAAACCTACCTCTTTAATATCTCTAGACAGATGAAATTTCTTACTCTATGTTAAATATGTATCCTTATATTTACAGACAAGTATACCATATACCACTCATCAAAA
>NW_008342093.1:4751-8563 GCF_000622305.1 Nannospalax galili | reverse complement strand
CCCATCTTACCAGGGAATGGGGGCTACTCATGGGTCTAGAGGGTTCAGGAAACAGCTGAATCTGTGCAAAGATAACTAAGACTGAAATTGGGGAACTCAAAGGTGTCAAAGCACTTACTGTTTTGGTGGGACTCACAGGTATGGCAGATGCATAAAACTGAATAATTAGAGCACACACAGGAATGCTGGGTAGAGGGAACTTGAAGTCTGGAGGAGCTCAAAATTCTGAGCAAGGCAGGCTTCTGGAATACCTGATCAGGCCTGAGAGATGGGATAGGGGTACAGTGAGCTAGGGTGAGGGAACTCACTCAGCTGGGGAAACTAAAAGGTCTGGGGCATGCATGAGACCCAAGCTGGCCTGAGAGTCAGAATGTCAGATGCAGAGGGCTGAGGGCAGAAAAGTCACCCAACTGTGGAGAGCTAGTGCAGGCCTGAGAGGTGAGATGGCGCTCACAGAATGGTGTTCAGTGTGCTTATTTTCTTTTGTCTTTCGTTTTTCTGTTTTTTTGTTTTTGTTTTTGTTTTTGTTTTTTAAAGACAGGGACACTGGGAGTGGTGGCACAATCCTTTAGTCCCAGCACTCGTGAGGCAGACGGAGGCATATCGCATTGAGTTCAAGGCCAACCTGGTCCACATAGTGAGTTCAAGGCCAGCAGGGGCTACAGGAAGACCCTGTCTCAAAAAGACCAAATAAGTAAATACATACATACATACACACATACATACATGCATACATACAAACATACATAAATAGATAGATAAATAAAGACAGGGTCTTCCTGTAGCCACAGTTGGCCTGGATCTCAGATCTGCCTGTCTCTACCTCCTGTGTGCTGGGATTAAACTGTGCACTACACTTTATTCCTTGAAGAGAATCTATAGAATCTTCACTGTTAGAAAATTTACTCCCTAATTTTTAGCTGTGTTATTAAAAGATAGTTCCAGAAACTATATCTTTGTTTCTTTGGTCAGATTTGGTGATCCAGAGTGACATAAAAGATCAATGATTTTTTTACATATTTTAAAAAAGAAAACCACAAACACATTTTATTTTTCTAGTGAAAGTGAATTTGTTAATTATACCGCTTAGAAGAGCAGGATCAATGCATTTGCTTTGGGTAAAAAAAGTGCCCAGAGCACTTACAAAGAAGTGGGAGGAGACCCGTAGATTCCACTGAAAACCAGGTAAATTAAGAGCCTAATAACTTGTTTCGCTTGCTAATCATTTTACAGTGACTGCCACTTCTGAGTGGGAGGAGACCCGTAGATTCCACTGAAAACCAGGTAAATTAAGAGCCTAATAACTTGTTTCGCTTGCTAATCATTTTACAGTGACTGCCACTTCTGAGTGTGGAGCTCTGAACTGGACAAACATGTTAGTTGCTACCCTTCTGTGATATCATGAAAATGAGGATGGGGTTGACTGAGTGTTGTCCATTTTGCAGCCTAGAGGAAAAGCTGCATATACAATCCAGCACACCCACATGGTGGCTACGAACCGTCCTTAACTCCAGTTCCAGGGGAACTGGAAGCCCTCTTCTGACCTCTGTGGCATTGCATGACATGGGTGCACTCACATACATGCAGGCAATACACTCATACACATAAAATTAAAAAAATAATAAAAAAAAAGGCTAAAATCATAAACCAGCATACATACATAGAAGCTGCTCGAGTACTTGATAATCGGAGATCTCGAGCCAGTTTTTCTTGATTTTCTTCAACATCAGATTCTGAGTTTTCCAATGAAGACTGTGTCTGTACAGCTGTTTTCAAGATCTCACTTAACTCAGAGGACAGACTAATACCATCTTCTTCTTCTTCCTAAAAAGATCCAAACAGAATCAAACAGGTTGTGACTTACGATTTTCTTGTTAAGAACAAAATTAGAGAATGTCTTTTTATGTGTATGACTGTATTGCGTGCATGTGTGTTAGTGCACCCGTGTCATGTTGTTAGCTGCCATGTGGGTGCTGGGAATTGAACCCAGGTCCATAGCAAGAGCAGTTAGTGCTCTTAACTGCTGGGCCATTTCTCCAGCCCCTGTTTTTTGTTTTTTATCTCCTCGAACAGCTGGACTCCTGGGCTTGTGCTGAGTCTCTGAGATTAGTCCAACCACTCTAGCAGCTGTGTGCAGCCTTTACAAAACCAACTGATTTGCATGTGCTCAGTCAGAGTCCACTGCTCCAAGGACTTCTTAATAGGTTGTTCACACCATGGGAAATAGTCATTCCCATTCAAGACATATAATGGACATGAGGCATCTTGCTCAGCTGCTTGGCCTGCTTCTTTTCTGGTTTGCAGGTAAAGAGATGTGGAGGTGTTTTTTTTATTTAATTTTTCAGTCCAAGTCCTATGAATGATGTATGGTTTTTCAGAGAAGTCATTTGAAAAGTGATTAATACTGCATACTTGTTTTACGTTTCCAGTTTCAGGTGTGAGACATGATACCCAGATGACTCAATTTCCAACCTCCTTATGCATCTTTGGTTGACAGAGTCATCATCACTTGCTGTGCCAGCCAGGACATTAGTAAATAGTTAGTTTGGTATCAGCAGAAACCAGGGACAACTCCTAAACTCCTGATCTGTAGGGGATCAAACCTTCAGTACAGAGTCCCATCAAGGTTCAGATCTATCTTCTATCTATCTATCTATCTATCTATCTATCTATCTATCTATCATCTATCTATCTATCATCTATCTATCATCTATCATCTATCACCTATTTATCATCTATCTTCTACCATATCTATCATATATCTCTCTCATTATCTCTCTCATATGTGTGTGTGTGTGTGTGTGTGTGTGTGTGTGTGTGTGCCTGAAGGCTCTCACATAAAAATCCAGGTGCCACATAAGGAAAACTGTACTTTGAATTCTTTGATAGTCCAAAAAACTCCCCAAACAGACATTATCTCAATAAATGAAACGCTATATATTTAAAAATTCTGCTCTTCACTGATCTCCAGATCAACTAATTTCTCAGATGACATCCCAAATTCTCCACATTCCCGTTACTGATGGATGCAAAGGGTCACATCTCCTCCTAGGGGGTCACATGGGGCATCGCTTCAGAACCCAAGCTCTGTCAGGAGAGTTTTTCCTTTTTTCTTACCTATCACTTTAGAAAAGTACTTATGATTTTCTGCACTAATAGTATCATGGAGAGAGAAAGAGAGAGAGAGAGAGAGAGAGAGAGAGAGAAGAGAGAGGAGAAAGAGAGATCATGTATTTCTTGAATTTACATTTTTCTTTCTTCTATCCCCTTCGTTTCTCATTTGGCCCAGGATGGTTTGGACTTCCTTATGTAGCTAAGGCTGGACATAAATTTCTGGTGCTCCTCACTCCCCATCCTGACTGCTGAGAATGTAGGCGTGAGTCAAGATGTCTGGCTTATGCAGTGCTGGAGATCACACACTCTACCAATTTAAGCTACATAATCAGGTTCCCTGAATATAAAATGCATAAAGTAACACTGTACTTCATGGAGCATCATTTGCTTATATTTTCAGGACATGGTGGGATATACTGAGGGCTCCATTTCATAGATTTTCTACCCATTCACCAAAACATTTAATTTTAACATATCCATATAGGAATATTGGCAACAATTCAGACCAGAGATACCCTCTGGGAATCAGAAATTGTACATTTTCTTAAATTGAGTACCTTAGAATTTTTTCCTCCAGTATAGTCAGCATATTTATTGTGAGGATTCAGAAAATCCTCATAGAAGGAGAAAGTTCAAAGAGAACATGAATATGGGCAGTAAAGGCCTTTTAGCGGGTTCACCAAAAGGGGGGTTGAATC
>NW_008342093.1:0-4091 GCF_000622305.1 Nannospalax galili | reverse complement strand
GATGGCAGGAGGCAGGTGTTACTGGGGAGGGGTAATGTGGACTCTTGGACTGGGGAGAGAGAAAGGAGGTCAGATGGGGGGCGAGATAGAGAAGAGATGAATGAATCATGGTGAGGCTAGAGAAGCCAGAGAGAAATGTGTTGCCTCCAAATCTCTGTGAGAAATGTACATACAGTGTCTGAACATTAGTGCATATGTTGAGGGCTCTATGGCAAGGAACACAATTGCCAGACAAGAGACCTCCTTTCTAGTACTTGATCAGAGTGGTCCAAAAGACTCCAAAAATAACACTGTTACCAGAGCTCTTGATTATCTTCCAGAACTGGAAGACAAGATCCTACTGCTGAAGACAGGACACATTTTGGACACATTACTTGGGGAAATGGAGAA
The DNA here is from genome assembly GCF_000622305.1 of Nannospalax galili. NCBI lineage: Eukaryota > Metazoa > Chordata > Mammalia > Rodentia > Spalacidae > Nannospalax > Nannospalax galili. The sequence goes on along the minus strand of NW_008342093.1, from coordinate 3,701 downwards.
GGAACTGACCTGGACGCCTTCTATCTGAAGTTTTCCTCCTGTAGTTCTTGAGGATACTAAGAAAGCTGCTAAGGGAGAAAATCAATCAATGGTCCAACCTAAGTCTAAAGCCTAAAAACCATAGGGACACACAGCAAACTTCCTCTATTGGTGCAGTAGTGGCACTCTTATTGGGGGCAATCCACAGGTATCCTATTGGACTTAAAGCCCTCTCAGTGGGAGTGAATTCATATGTGGCACTGTAAACACAGCCAGATACACATGGATGGAGATGCCATACCCAGAGAAAACCCTATCATATATGAGAGAAATGAATTTTCTTACCATTTGCTACATGGGGATCCTTGTATTTACAGACACATATACCATCTTACCATTTGCTACATGTGGATCCTTATATTTACAGACACATATACCGTAAACTATTCATCGAAGAAGCTTCTTTCTGCAATAGATGGAGGCTATTGCAGAATCCCACAAGTGGTCAACACAGAGAATATACATCAGAGAGACGCCCAGTCATAGATGCCATAACTACAGTGAAACCTGTACACCTAGGACTCATGGAACAAAGCAGAATTGAGGGAGAGAAAATATTAGTGCATCCCTCAACTCTCACTAGTGAAGCTTCCTTATACAACAGTGCGGGGTGCACATAAAAGATAAGAACTGGCCAAATTTTAAAGAATCATAGATTGAAGAGTGTGTGTCCCTAGATAGGACTCATATCAATACCTCTCACTTACGGGTCAGGGATCATTGTGGAGGAGGTGGCAGAAAGGGTGTAAGAACCAGGGTTGGTCCATGAACACAGGGAAGTGAGGATTTCAGTCTACTCTAAGCTTGCACATGTGAATTTACAGCAATGGTGTTATCGAGCACAGGGCTCATGCCAACACAATCACACAAAGGCCCAGAGTGAAGCAAGGAAATGGGTGATGGATCAGCCCTAGTCTGGGAACTATTGGAGACTGATTATTACTGGGTGAGGGAGAGGAATCCTTACATAGGCTGACTAGACTCCAGTGGACAAATCTGCACACAAGGACATCTAGGCACAAATGCTTGATTAGATGGGAGTAAGCATGTATGGTGGAATACATGAGGTACAGTAGGGTGAGGGGCATATGGATGGGGGAGGGGTCTAAATTTCATTAAGAGCTGTTACATGAAATGTACAAAAGTTCAACAAAAAATAAATAAAAAACAATCCTGCAGCTGTGGCAAAGATTTGCCATTCCTTTTAAGCATATGTACAGGACATAGTCCAGTATAAACTGTTCACACACTGAGAAGTTCATCTCAGTCAGGACCCAGCATGGATATGATGGCCCCCTCTCAAATCCTGGGTTCTCTGCTGCTCTGGCTTTCAAGTAAAGAAGGCCAGCATTGGTGATATTGCATCCGTATATGGACAGTGCTGTATGTTTTTTTTCACACACACTGAGAAGTTCATCTCAGTCAGGACCCAGCATGGATATGATGGCCCCCTCTCAAATCCTGGGTTCTCTGCTGCTCTGGCTTTCAAGTAAAGAAGGCCAGCATTGGTGATATTGCATCCGTATATGGACAGTGCTGTATGTTTTTTTTCAAGGATAGTTATTGTGAAACAAAATTATTCAATGTATATTTGTTGTATGTTTGCTGTTGCAGATGTGACATGTGACATCTGCAGAGGTTCTGTCTGTATCTCTGTGAGTCACGTTATGTGAGTCACATCTCACAAAATCACCATCACTTACAAGGTCAGTCAGAGCATTGGGGATCAGGTAGCCTGGTATTAGCAGAAACAATACAAGGAACAATCTCCTAAACTCCTCATCGGTGCAGTATGCCACTAGAAGACTGAGATCCCAGCAAGGTTCATTGGCAGTGGATCAGCGATTGGTCTCACTCTTACCAAAACTGTCTGGAGCCTGAGGACGTTACCACTTACCACAGCCAACAGGGGAGCAGTACCACTCCCACCATCTAAAGCCATGACACAAACCCCACAGAAGCAGTGGTACAAGGCTGGATGGCCTTCCCTCTACCATTATCATTTGCAACTGTTACTTTTTCAGTTGAAGAGATTTTTGAAAGGTTACTTGAAGGTATTGTAGAAGGGGACAGGGAGGCTGCTGTGCATGCCAACCCTAGTTCCTCTTCAGTTCCATGAGCACAGATAGGACAACATCCCTCCTGATTGAATAATGGATTCACATCTTAGCATGGGAGCGCTTGGTTTTTGACAATTATGTGGTAAAAAATGTAAAGCTGTTTTGACCGCTATAGAAGCAGTTATGTATTTTAACAATTTATACTTTTTTCTGTCCAAAATTAGTAGGCTTTCTTTAAAGGGCAATTCCCTTCAGAAACACAACTATAATCTCATAATTTAGCAGTTTCTATGATCAATTCACCTGCAATATGCTGAGAAAACTAATTAACACAGAAATCACCTCAAACTATTTCTTTTCAAATAATCATTTTTATATTTTGAGAGTTTCATAGATGAGTATTATACTTGAATTTTTCTGGCTCCCCAGCTCCCTTCAGACTCAATCCATTCTGCCATCTGCTTCACAATATCCTTTTTTAAATGTGTATTTTAAAACTTTCCGTGCATTTCGTTCAAAACATCTTAAAACATCTTAACCATCTTTTTTCTCCCTCCCCCATCCACAACTCTGTAGTCCCCCATGCTGTCATCATTTATTATCATTGTTACATATGCATTCATACATTTACTTATATATGTATATATATGCATATAATACACTAAGTCAATTTATTGGTGATCATGTGTACATGTGTTCATGACTGGGCACTTGGGATGAGACAACCTCTTGGGAACTACTTCTGATTGCTTGTGTCTCTTCATCTTAAGGTAGGACCCGGTGAAGATTTCCCCATGTCATGACACATGACAGCTGCGTTTTGTCATTATGCAGATTCTATTCTGTTAACATACTCTGAAGGTTTCATGTGTGTAGATTCCCTGTCATGTCTAGAATGCATTAACTAGCAGCAGATATCTATTCTTCTTAAAATCAACTTCCTGGAACATCTGATTGCTTGTGTCTCTTCATCTTAAGGTAGGACCCGGTGAAGATTTCCCCATCCAAAGTGTCATGACAGCTGCGTTTTGTCATTATGCAGATTCTATTCTGTTAACATACTCTGAAGGTTTCATGTGTGTAGATTCCCTGTCATGTCTAGAATGCATTAACTAGCAGCAGATATCTATTCTCTCAGACTCTTAAAATCTTTCAGTCCCCTCTTTCTGAATGTCCCCTGAGCCTTAAATGTAGAGGTAGCATTGTTGATGTATTACATAGGAATGGGCACTTCATGGTCACTTATTCTCTGCATTTGACCCATTATGGACCTTTGTGATAGTTTGTATCTTTTACAAGAAGAAGCTTCTATGATGAAAGTTGAGAGCTATACTTTTCTCTGAGCTAAACATGCTTATTAAGAATATAGTAAAAATTATGTAAAATCCTTAGATGTGATTATATATTGTGAAGTAACCTCAGGAACTAGGAAAAGAGGAAGGAAACATGGGGCAGAAAGGCAAAGAAGGAGCTCAAGAGGGTGGGGATGTGATGGTGGAATACAAGAATTATCAAGGGGAGAAAAGGGAAAATGTGGTACTCTGTGGTGGGGGAATCAGGGCTGTGTAAAGGGAGAAAGAGGAGAGAGAGATAAATAATACT
>NW_008342092.1:5622-5823 GCF_000622305.1 Nannospalax galili | reverse complement strand
AACAGCCACGGCTAGTCCCTTGTCTCCTCACTAGCTGCTACCGTGGCCATTGCCATTACACCATTCTGACTCGGGTCAGACATGGAGCAGGTTTTAGTTTGCATTTCCCTGATGGCTAATGATGCTGACTAATTTTCATGTATTTAATGGCCATTTTATTTCTTTATTTATTTATTTATTTACTTATTTAAGAAATGTCTA
>NW_008342092.1:0-3585 GCF_000622305.1 Nannospalax galili | reverse complement strand
TGTCAGTGCTGCCCTGCCTTTGTCGAGATTGGCCGCTCAGTGATTTCATCTGTCAGGGCTGCAGGGTGTTGGGTGTTGATTGCTCTTGGGTTGTCCTGTCACCCTTCAGGGCAGTAGCTACCTCTGCTCTCTTGTCAGGTCAGTCCAGGGTGGCTCAGTGTGGTGGTTTTGGGTACCCAAGGTCATGTAACAGGAAGATTCAGCTGGGGCCTGGCTCAGCCTGGCTTGCCCCCCATGTCTTCCCGCCTTACTGCAGAAAGCTTTCTCCTGAGTCCCAGAACCCTCTAGAAGCAACTTGGAACAAGCTGTGTCCCAAAGAACACAAAGCAGATCTTACACCTACCTGCCATGTCATGGGGTAGGGAGGGCTTTCAGACCTCTTGTGATGGTCTCTATTTCTAGACAGCTTACAAGGGAGCCAGGCCAGCAGAGTGTGAGGCAGGCTGTGGCGATTATGGATCTCTGTCAGCTTCTAGACAAGGGCTGTCAGTTGGTAGCTCAGGCTCTGCAAGGGAGCCTGAAAAAAGAACAGGAGGCAGGAAGGAGCCTGGGAAGGGAGCCTGGCTAGGCCAGCATAGTAGAAAGGCAGTCCTGCACATTTACCAACCTAGCAGGGGGAATGTGTTATCTGCTCCGCTCCTCACCAAGGCCTCTGACGTGGCCTGAAGAAAATTTCAATTTATAAACTCCTAACAGTGAAAACAAGATTACTAACTCAGAAACAGATTAACAGATTCTCCTTGAGTGAAACTGCTGTTGGGACTCTGGCCTTTTTTGAACTCTATAAAAGGGGTCATTTTGGAAAAAATTATTTATTCTTTCAAAATTTTGTACACATACACAAACTGTTCTTTGATCAAGGTTCCCCCAAGAAATCCTCTCTTATCTCCTTCCCCCTCCCATTGGATTCCCTCCCCAGTGCCCCTCCTATGCGCGAACATGTGTGTGTGTGTGTGTGTTTGTGTGTGTGTGTGTGTGTGTGTGTGTGTGTATGTGTGTATGTATGACTGAATTTAATTAGGGTTGTCTGCATGAGTGTGGGTCTGGCTTTAACACCATGTCCATTTAGCAAAATGGTTCCCCCAAGGCCTGTGACCTTTCCTTGGAGTTCCTCATAAGGAGGCATTGCACACCTGGCATTGGAATTTTTGTTTAGCACCTGCCTTGTGTGATGCACAGGGCCTTGGGGTGCCCTCAAGGAAAAGGTGGAGGGGAGTGTTTTCACACCGCAGCCATGGTTCCTTTTATTTGGAAAAAGTGCGAAAACTCCCTGGAAGTGTTATTTTATGATAACCACTTTATTTTTAATTAATTATTTTTGTATGCATATACACCTGCATGTATATGTCATAGAGATCAGAAGGCACTGGTGTCTTCCTTTATTGTTTTGCACCTTTTGAGATAAGGCCATCTGATCCAGGGCATCTGGAGCTTATTGATTGGGTAGACTGCCTAGCCAGCAAGCCCCAGGAATCCTCTGTCTCTACCTCACTATTGCTGGGATTTCAGGAACATGCTGCCATGCCCAGCTTTTTGTGGGGGTGCTGGGGCTTGAACTCAGGACCTTATGCTTGTATAGCAAGCACTTTTCTGACAGAGCCATCTCCCCGGCCCATTTCCTTTTTTAAAAGGCGTTGTTTTCCTATGTTGCCCAGGCTGATCTCAAATCCTTGGACTTAAGAATTCCTCCTATTTCAGTCTCAAGTTCTGGAACTGTGTGTTGTGCCTCTGTGCCCAGTGGCTTTGTAACTTCTATTCTCTTCCTTAGAGAACAAAGGAAAACATTAAGTTTTGAAAAATAGAATAAAAATACATTCTTGTGCTGGGCGTGGTGGTGCATGCCTTTAATCCAAGCACTTGGGAGGCAGGGGCCGGTGGATCTCTGTGAGTTCAAGGCCAGCCTGGTCTACATAGTGAGTTCCAGGACAGCTGGGGCTACAGGGAGACCCTGTCTCACAAAGACCAAAAAGAAAAATCCATTCTTGTTTCCAATTAACCTATTGATCTATTGGTTCAGATTTAGAAACCAAGGCTGTATTATCAGCTCTTACTGGTATTAATTTTTAATACATCTGAGAACATTTTGCTAGTCTATCTTCATAGCTAGTTTTTTGTCTTCCCTCATCATACATTTCCAAATATGGTTTAATCACACTAAAGTGCTAAGAGACTGGAGGAGCCAGAGGGCTCCAGATCTGTGATAGGGATGGAGGAGCCAGAGGGCACCGGACATATGATAGAGATGGAGGAGCCAGAGGGCTCCGGATCTGTGATAAGGAACGGTGCCCCTGCAAGCCCAAGTGTCTTGTTCTCTGGCCATCTTTCAGGAGGTATAAAGGAAATCTGGAGACACCTTGTTTTGATGACCCCCGCCCTCTTGCTTTCATGGAACACAGTGACGCGCTCTTTATTTTTGAATGGTAATGGCAGTTAAAGGGAAATCAGCAGAGGCACTGCCATTACATGAATCAGGTGAGTGCAGACAGGCTTTGCAGACAGTCATGATGCAGATGACACTGACCTATAAGCTATTCTGACTCTAGGCTCTCAGGTGAATTCCCTGAAGCTGGAGGTCAGTGAGTGGACAGAATTTCAAGGAGACCAGGCAGTATGACTCTAGTTATTCCTTTCATAGGAAGGGTGTCGTCTGCCACAGCTTCCCTTCCCTGTAATCAAATACCTGAGACCGTTAACTTATAACAAGAAAAGGTTTGTTTAGGCTTTTGGTTCTGTAGGTTCAAGGTTCATGATTGCCAGGTGCTGTGCTGTGTGCCTGTGTGGGGCAGCACGCGATGGTGGAATGTGCATGTGTGGTGGAGCAGGACTGAACACATTGTAAACGAGGGATCAGGAGAGGAAGAGAGATGGGTTGGGGTCCCTCAGCCCCCTTCACAGGCGTTCTCCCAATGACCCAGGGACCTCCCAGAGGTTCCATTACTGCTTGAGTCCCTGTCCTGGACATCAAGCCCATGCAGAGAGACCCTGAGGGGCATTCAGCATCTGTTCTGTGAGAAGGCTGTGGATGCTCCCCTTTCCTTCAAGACATCAGTGTATTCTTCCCTTTTATGGTGTTTGCAAATCAAACTTGATACTCCTTGTGAATGGCTAAAAGCCAGAAGCAGGTGTATATTTACCAGGTGACTGGAAGAAGTACATGGAGAGGTGAACGACCCCAGCTTCAGCATTCAACCTCTTTGGAGATCTAAAGCAGAAAATGGAGCAAAGGAGATGGCCGTCATCAAGTTATAAGCCATTAAAATTTTCCTAAGTGTTACGTTTTGATGATTGAAACTAGAAAAAGAGCTAAAAGTAGTGGGAGGCTGAGGCCCGTTAGAGACGTATCTGCAGCTTGGAATCCTGGTCCTAGCTCAGCAGCCTAGTGCGAGAAGAACTGGCGGGGGTAGGCTGGACTGTCCCCACAACAAATGTGGAACGTGGCACCGTTATTGATGATTTTCAGATGGTTCAGGTTTAGTCATGATGGTTGGTGAGCAACTACAGTCCTTGTGCATCTGGGGAGGCTGGCTCCTGGCACCCCTGTGGACAGGAAGATGTGCAGAGGCTCAGGTTCCAGGTATAGAGTGG
>NW_008342091.1:0-250 GCF_000622305.1 Nannospalax galili | reverse complement strand
ATAGTAATCCCCCCAGCATTGCTGTTAGTGCTCAGGGTTGCTTTGACTATCTGAGGTCTTTTGTACTTCCAGTACATTGAATCTATAAATGGCTTTTGGTAGGATGGCCATTTTCATATTAATTCTTCTAATCCATGAGCGTGGGAGGTCCTTCCATCTTCTGATGTCTTCCTCAATCTCTTTCTTTAAAGATACAATTTTTTTGTTGTAGAGGTCTTTAATGTCTTTGGTCAGGTTTATTCTGAGATAT
>NW_008342090.1:52777-53204 GCF_000622305.1 Nannospalax galili | reverse complement strand
AGTCATCTGTTGATCTAAAACTCTTGAAAATATAAGCTTAGTACTCCCGAAAACTATTTAGATGACACTAATTTTAATAACATTTTGTCAGGAAATACAAATGTGGGAGGATAGACCAAACATCCAAAGTCAATATGTTAGGAAGAGTTGAGATAAAGCTTGTCTGGAAGGGCTCATTAAAATAAAGAATAGAAATAGATGCGAAACATATGAACCAAAGAGAGGACACGCATGAAATCTGAGCAGAGCAGAGCAGAGAGGCCAAGATAACAAAAGAGATCAGCTCCACTTCAGAAGCCCAAAGATTGTTGCTTATTGTTTTGTTTAGCTTTATGGATGTGTTATAAGTGAACTGAGCTGACTATTCTAAGGGTGAATAGACTATCTTTTAAAAGATACACTATTTTCCGCCAAAGTTGACCCCATG
>NW_008342090.1:50175-51456 GCF_000622305.1 Nannospalax galili | reverse complement strand
AGGTGATAGTCCATCACTGAAGAAAGTTGGGACAGGAACTCAATCAACTACTGAAGCAGAAATCAAGAGAGGAACATTGCTTACTGACTCACGCACAGGCTCATACTTATCTAGCCTTATTGTACAGCTCAGGAATACCTGAAAGTTCCACTTACAGTGGGCCCTCCTATATTAACAATCAAGACAATCCCATACAGACATCTTCATAGGACACCTGACCTAGGTAATTCCTCAATCTAGGCTTTCTTCTCATATAACTCTAGGCAGCGTCAAGTTGAAAATTAAAGGACACAGCAGTTCTTAATCAGATTTACACTATCCATCATGAATTTCCTTCTGTGGAACAGGCCTTAAATCCAAGCAGAAAGTGGTTGGTCATGCCACTATATACCCTCCCATGGGTATATTTTGCCAGACCTTTAGTTATTGTAGCACCGAGGATTCGCAGATAGGTAAAACTATTGATGATTTTACTCCCCCAGCAACCTGCACAACACCTTCCAGTACTATGAAAGCTAGCCATCAAGGAAAAAGCTTCCAGGTTAGTATTCCCTTGAGTTCTCCAAATCCTGTGACCAAAATGTGTGATGTCTTCAGCAATAGAATATTACCATCAGGTTATGGTGGGTAGCCAAGAGCAATGACAATAGCTTATATTATTTAGGGGTCTCTTGAACCTCCCCTGACCAATTACTCAAGGGGAAGTAGCCTAACCTAACACCAGTCTTTTTGTTTGGCAACCCTTGACTTCTGGGAGAAGCAGTAGCCCCATGTAGGGTAGCACCATTTAAATTCTTATGCACACACACACACACACACACAAAGTTCATAAAATAGTAGGCTTCCATATAGCTTCTTCAAGTACCCTTAGTGTTCATTATTCTTTCCCTCATCCCCTTCTCTGCCTTTAAATGTCTTTTTAAAATAGTCATTAGGGCTTCTGGGCATGGTGGAGCATACATTTAGTCCCAGCAGTTGGGAGGCAGAGGCAGGAAGAGCTCTGTGAGATGAAGTCAGCCTAGCTCACATAGCAAGTACCAGGCCATCTGGGGCTACCAGGAGATCCTGTCTCAAAACAAAAACAAAAACAAAAATTAAAAACAAAAACAAAAATTATTAGGGAATAGATTTTTCTATCAAGTGAGAAAAATGCCAAAAATTAATTAATGGCTTCTCAAAAATATATTAAAAAACAATTTATCAACTGTAGCCACTTGGAAGCCTCTTTATTTTGGACTCTGAAAGTTTATTCATTCATCTTTCTGTGGACATAAGAATAAA
>NW_008342090.1:26259-48103 GCF_000622305.1 Nannospalax galili | reverse complement strand
GTTTTGTGTACTCTTTTCCTCAGGAAAATTCCTAAATTCTAATATGTCTATGCAATGCAGAATGCATCATTTGGAAAGCAAAAGAGAAGTGACCCACTCGTGTCCTTTATTTAATACAAGAATTTTCATAAGAAGCTTCCTACTTTCTTCCTCTGGCTTGCTCAGCTACATTTCTTATACAGCCCAGGCCCCCTGATCAGAAATGACATTTTCCTAAGTGGGCTGGGCCCTCCCAAATCAACCAGCAATTAAGAGAATGCTTCAAAGACATGGTCACAGGCCAATTTGATCTGGGAAATTCTTTAGCTGAGGTTCTCTCTAACGAACTTTTGTTCATTGTCAAAAACTAACCAACATAAAAGGCTCTGCCTCAATCACTGTGAAATATATTCAAATTCCTGTTTGTGATACTATTGTTCAAGTAGTGTTTTTAAAGAAGGCTGCAACATGACAAGAATTTAAGCTTCTTTAGGTGGCGCTGGACTCTGGAGTGTTTGACCCTCACTGACCCTTCCAATTCTGTGCAGGCTATAGAGTGTGACATTATTCATGCTGGGGACACTGATATTGTCCACGTCTCCAATACTCTCTCCCTCTTATGGGAGAGAATCTAGAGGATGCTGAGTCCAAAATTTAGATCTTAACACCTGGAAGAACAATTGACCTGACTGATGCCACTCCAGATTCTAAGGACCTGCCATTGTCCTAGGAGATGCTTTAAGTCCTTCTGCTCTCTGTTCCTGTTCTCAAGCTGCGTCTTTCAACTTCTTTAACAAAGGGGAGTCCATAGACTTGGTGTAGTCTTGTTCTACTGGAACTGGAATTAGAAGCCTCTAAACTGGCACAGATGGGCTGCTGGATTCTTTAGCAGGACGTTGGGGGTGGACAGTCTTCCTTGGTTATTGTGTTTCTGTGTTCAGCTCTACAACACTGGGTACTTGCCACTGCAACTCAGGAATCATCAGACAGGAAAGATTAAGTATGGCCTTACATTCTTAGTCCCAAAGCTGAACAAACATGGCTGTCTCCAGTTTCATTGCATTATTATCCATGGCTACCTCTTCATGAACACTTGAGTGATGCTCCCTGCCTCTTGGGGCTCCTTCTTAGGTGGACTAGATGTACTCATATGTGTTGGGAGTGGGTTGAACAATGCTTGGTCATGCAGGGGGTTCTGGACAGGGTTGACAGCTCAGTATTCACTCTCCCCACCTCATGCTCCTGTCTCAGTCTTTCTATTCCCGCCTCTTGTTTCCCAATTCTATTTAATATAAAGCAAATTAACTAATATGAGATATGGTTATACATATTTTTAGGGCACAGTGATAGAATGAAGATAAATCATAGAATTTTTATACAAAATGCATAAGTATAATAAAATTACATTATAGTGGATGAGGATTTACTTACAGGAGTGTGGATGCTCCCAGATAAGGCTATACTGAAAAGTCTTCACCCAAGCACAGATAATGACTTCATAAAATGTTGAGAGTCTCCCCCAGTCTTCCCCAGCCTATTTAGCCTTGCTCCTCCCACAGGCCAAGTGTAATTAGGGCCAAATTGCTCATCACAGGTTGGTTGGGAAGTGTAGCTAGACTCTCAGGTAAGGGTCCTGTGACTCTTCTGCCCCTCCTTTCATGTTTGGGTAAACCCAGCTGTGATGATCTTAGGTGCAGCTGAGTTCAGGAAGATGGTATCTGTCAGAGGACAGTCTTATAGAATATAAACAATCACAAATACAGCCAGATTTATATATTTTCAATTGATTCAAGAATTTCATATATTTTGACTATATTCACACCTCCTCCCCTAGCTCTACCCTCACCTTACCACCCGCTCTACTTCATGTCTTATATTAGCAAATGAAAAACCCCATCCAATGTACATAACACATCTGAGCTGGGTGCCATAGAAATCATATCTCATTGGAGTGTCAGTGATCTGTAATTCTTACACATGGATGTTCCAAAGTATGGGCCCACTCCCTTTCCTTTGTATGTGGTTTTGGGTGAGAATATGCCAAGATTTCTTGGAGTAGGATTTTCACAATTACTTATTTCTCTTACATACTGCTTAGGGATGTCAAGTAGGGAGTTCTCTTTCTCAGCGATCAGAAACACTTGGATTTCTTTAAACACTCAGGTCAGTTGTTTGCAGCCCTTACATGCCTGTAACAATTTTGCTGTCTTCACGCCTCACTCAGCATGATGACCCCACTGTGGACTAATGTGTTTTCCAACAGGGCTCACACAGGATTTTAGTGTGGGTAAAAGCAGAAGCTAGGTCCTGTACTAAAGCAGGCAGCAATTAGTTCATAGGCCTCTAATCCAAGATTCTCAGAGTGGCAGTTGGGAAGTTTCACAGCTTCACATGACAGCTTTACATCAGTGCCCTCTAGTTTGTTTTCCAAAATCTGCAGACTTCTCAGGTTCCTAACGCTGAGGAGGACTGCAGCCAAGCCTTGGCAGGCACAGGTTAATGATAATGATTGAACAAACCATGGATGGATGCTACTAGGGTGCATGGGTGGCCAGGCCAGTGCAGATCCACTGTCTTGGTTCTCCATTTGCAAGGTTTTCTTACTTGCCAAGCCCAGAGTTCAGAATTTTGAGATCATTATAGAAGCACCGATGGTCAGGTAACACTCCACTGTCATCTTTTTTTCCTCCCCAGACCATATATATATAATGTATATCCCCCCCCCTTGGTCTCTTCCTTCCAGAGTCTAGCCTGGTTTCTTTAAATTAATGTTTTTATTTTATGAGTGTTATGCCTACATGTATTTAAGTGCACCAATGAGTGCAATGCCAACAAAGGCCAGAAGAGGGCATTGGACCCTCTGGAACTGGAATTATAGATGGTTGTTAGCTGGCATGTGGGTGCTGGAATTCGAACCCAGGTCTTCTTCAAGAGCAGCCGGTGCTCTTAACCTCTAAGCCATCTTTTCAGTCCCTAGTCTGTTTTTAAACATCATCCACTGTGACAGGGAATCCCGTTTCAAGTTGCAGACCAGGTCATCATCTCTGTCCTGTTGGATGACACCCTTTTCTCTGGCACCCCATCCTGGCCAGCATCATCTTTCTCATCATGTGACTCTTTCAGGACTGCCATGTGTTTTTTGTATGCTGGCTTTCTCTTTAAGGTTGAGTATCCTATGTGCTCATAAATTTGGTTTAACTTCATCTTGGCAATACATTCTGCTGCCTTGGTTTTCAATATAAAGTGTAATCAAGCCATCAGTCACCAGATCTTGAATGAACTCAAAGCTTTTCTCACTAGCAAAGTGATTTGCATCATAATAGAGCCTGAAGTTTCTGGTTTGACCCAAATCTTAAAGCCAAAGTGTATGTTCCTGACTGCAGCTGCCTCTCGTGAATGAGGTAGCATCACTCAATCACACTCAAGAACTGGTCACTGGCTTCTCTAGAGACCATGCAGTGAACTCTCTTCCATAATACTTTGGTTTGTTTTCTACCTCATAAATACAGGTACTCCTTGGAGGATGAGAGGCTTCCTGCTGTAGCTGTTATAAGATTTCCAAGCAGGAGATCTGTGTCCATCTGTCTTGAATAGGGTTAGAGCCCTGGAAGCACAGTGAGGTAGGAGGGCTAGAGATTGGAAGCTGCAAGGGCAGGATGCAAGCACAAATTACTCATGTGTTATTATGGGGTTCTTGCTGACCTTGAGTGCCTGCACTGGTGGCTGCCCCTTGGGCACCCCTGTAGCACGCAGCAGTACCTGCAAGGTTGTAGGGAGAGCTGAAGAGAAGCTTCGATGTGGGGGGAGAGAGCTCTGAAACCCTGCCGAGACTGGGTGTGGAGGGCTCATTCAGCATCCCCCCTCCATCCCACATTCCCAGACTCCATCTTGTGAGAGCGTGCCACTCTCCCCAGAGCACTGCTGCCTCCCACCATCCCCTTGGGAAGTCAGACCAGCCAAGAGAGTCAGATATATCAAAGAACGTCCAGATAGATATGCTCCTAAACAAGTGACGGCAAGGGATAAATATAATCTCCCATGTAAATTGAACCCTCCAACCTGTTAACAGGACAGAAGCAATGCACAAACTGGGTCTCTCTAGAGCTGCAGTGAAACTCCTTTCTTCAATCCGAGCAGTCACACTGTTCTCCAGATACTCGTATCCTCACAAACTGTGCATATAGACCACCTTGGCACCAAATACACAGGCCACAAGTGCCTGTCCTTGTAACATCTAAAATTCCTTCACCCATATCTGTGCTCTCACTATGGACTCAGACATGGTAACATGTATAAACATATATGAGCATGTTCCAAAGTTATGGTGACAAGTTTCTCCTATCATGAAGTCAAGAGGCAGGATCTTATCACAAGGAGGAATTTGTAATTTGACAACTTACTCAGGAAAGAGTTGATGTACCTGTAAACAGGACAATTTCCCTCCTTTCTTTTGCAGCTCCCACAACCAGATGGGTGTTGTCCTCCTCCCACTGTGTATCCTGAAGAACCCAAAGGGCCTGACTGGTTGAGAGGCTTTGGCCCTTGTGCAACGTCCATGCAAAACAACTCTTGCTCCAACAAGAGTGACAAATAGTTTATTCCAAGCTAATTATGAGTGACCACGGCTGGAAACATGGAGTGGCCCCAAGTGACATGTTCCACTGCGAAAGAGATTTCCCAAATTTCTGTAGCCACAGATCAAAATAAAGGCATGAACTGCAGAAATCCAAGTCTGCTTTGCTTAATGGGGAAGCCTTGCCTCCATGAAGGTGATACCGATTGGGACAGAGATCTGACTCTGAGACTTGTGTTTCTTTACAGCAAGCTGTTTGTGCTGTTTGTGCTTTAGTGTCAACTTGACACACGTGGATTGAGGGAGCCTCAGTTGGGGAATTTCCTCTATTGGACTGGCCTGTGGCCATGTCTGAGGGGCATCTTCTTGATGAGTGATATGGGGGGACCCAGCCCACTGTGGGTGGTACCATGCCTGGGCAGGTGGGCTTGTGTTGCATAAGAAAGCAGGCTGAGCAGGGGTCAGGGGAGCAAGCCAGTAAACAGCATTCCTCCATGTCCTGTGCTCCAGCTCCTGCCTCCAGATTCCTGCCCTGTGTTCCTACCTTGGGCTCCTGGATTAACTGTGACCTGGGATATGTAAGATAAATAAACCCTTTCCTCCCCAAGTTGGTAGTGGTCAGAGTATTTTATCACAGCAATGAAGAACAAACTAGGACAGAGAGATTGGTACCAGAGAGTAGGATATTGCTGTGACAGATTGACCTTGATGTTTTTGGGAGGACTATGGAAGTGTTTGAAACTTTGGTCTGGAAAAGCCATTGTGTGCTCAGAGTTTGTTGCTGTGGAGCTTGGAACAGTTATGCTGAAAGAGTTGTAGATGATGGAGGCATGGCTTGTGAAGCTTCAAAGGGAAGCAGAGCCTATCGGGACTGGTCATGTGAGATTTTGGATTGAGAATCCGTGGGTTCTGCTTGTCTGGGGCTGAAGAATCAGCTGTGATTAAGAAGAGACCAGAACCTGAAGCAAAACCTTTGCTTTACTTGGACAATTGATGCTGGTTAGCTGGGGCTGAAAATTGATCTGTAAGTAACAAGAGACCAGCATCACTCTGGTGGAGTCTTCTGGGAGGTATTTCCTCAGGGTCAGCACACAGAGGGGACCTGCACCTCTATTCCAAGCTGGAAGCAGGACTTGGTAATGTGTAAGAGTCTCCTGCATGGTTCTGGTGTTGAAAGCGTGAAGGGGTCACAGAGAGCAGCTGAGGCTTGACACTCTGAGAGGCCAGGAACGGCCATAGGTAAAAGTTCAGCTTCAGTTGTAGTGAAGACCCTAGGATTGAAGGGGTTATGGAGAGAATCTGAGGCTTCGTACCCCAAGAGGAAAGAAGAGGCCATTGGTGAAAGTGTAGCCTCAGTTTCAGTGGAGAACCCAGCTTTTTGGAGATGCCGGGACCATGGAACGACCACCAAGGACAGCAGTAAGTGTGGAATGGAGCTGGCCTGGGTCTTCAAGATGAGCTGAGTGTTCTGTGGACGGCAGAGTCAGAGCAGTGGAACTGTGAGTACCCTTTGGAGCCCAGAAGATCATGAGCAAATCCCAGATGTCAGCCTCAAGCTGCTTTGCTGGACTTTGGTTTTGCTTAGGTGTGCCCCATTCCTCCCTTTGAAATAAGACAGTGCTTGTTTTGGATTTTAGAGAAGCCCACAGTTAAGAGACTTTTAAAAGAGACTATGAACTTTTAAGTGTTTGGATTTTTTTAAGGACTGTGGAGGTTTTTAAGGTTGTACTGTCTTATGTTGTAATAGTAACGTCATACTTGGGGACAGAAATTGGAAATTTATGTTTTAATAGTGATGTTTGTGTGTCAAGTTGACAAGGGGTCAATTGTGCTCGATAGCTTTAGTGTCAACTTGACACACCTGGGTTGAGGGAGCCTCAGTTGGAGAATTTCTTCTATTGGATTGGCCTGTGGCCATGTCTGAGGGGCATCTTCTTGATGAGTGATATGGGAGGACCCAGCCCACTGTGGGTGGTGCCACCCCTGGGCAGGTGGGCCTGTGTTGCATAAGAAAGCAGGCTGAGCAGGGACCAGGGGAGTAAGCCAGTAAGCAGTGTTCCTCCATAGCCTGTGGTTTGGCTCCTGCCTCCAGGTTTTGCCCTGAGTTCTTAAGATCATGTCTATAAACAAGTACTGTCAGCTAAATAAACCCTTTCCTCCCCAAGTTGGTAGTGGTCAGAGTATTTTGTCACAGCAATGAAGAACAAACTAGGACACTGTTTATTTAAAAATTCAGAATGTTTTTATAAATTAGAAGGAACTGGTAGTTGCACGGGGTTTGAAAGTTGCATACAAAGATTTAGGGCACAATTAGATATGAAATAGAACATATAGCTTCTAGTTGGTGCCAGCTAGGGACTGTTTGTAAAGCAGGATGCTTGAACTTTTACTCAGGGTTACCAGTGCCTATCTGGTAATTTATTGGTCACAATGGTTTCTTTCTTAGGGCTAAAAGCATAATAAACTTTTAGCTTTTAGCCCAGGAGTAAACCTTTAACCTGGCCTAATCTTTTAGCTAATGATAGCTGAGAGTTATTTGTTTGTGACAAGGAGGTAGGCTAAGAGCTGTTGACCAAGATTTTTCCCTTAGAGCAAGGAGCTTAAACTTTTGACCCAGCCACTTTTCTCCTTGCTAGTCCTCCAGTATTCTGCAATACAGGGATTTGAGGGCTGCTCTTTTAAGTGCCCCTCCCTTCAGTGCCCCTCCCTTGTAGCCTGATCTTAAAGTTTCAGATCCATTTCATCCTAACACATGCCATCCTGGTTTCCTACAATGAACCAATGTATTTACTGAAATGCAGTAGTAACCTGATCCAAGTCACTCTATTTTACCCAGAGCGGCTATTTCAACAGCGATTCCTGTTCCACATATGGGAAATACCCAGGAAGGGGGCAACCTTGAGTCCCGAGAAAATGGCCTAACCATAAAACTGTGAAATATGTTGATCTGGGACATCCTGCATCTGGCTAACTGCTCGTTTTGCTTCTGTAACTCACTTGCTATTTCAGGTCACCTTGACATGTAGTATGAGACCACCCTGTTATTCAGTGACCATCTGGTAACTGCTGATTTTGACTTCCGTTACAATGCTTATTATAGCTAGGTAGTTGACTAATTTTAAAAATTGCTGAGTTGTACACTTGCCTCGTTTGCCCCTGCAGTAGCAAACTGTTGATTGGTAAATTCAAATTCTGCTATGCTGTACAAACCTGATTGGCTCACAGATGTTCTGTTTAAACTATGCTTTCTGTAACCCTATAAAAACCCTAAATGGCTAATGTTTGGGGGCTGCTTCTACTCCTGAGATAGACAGCCCCGCCGGACATAATAAAATTAATACTGAAATGGTGTCGGTGATTTTGTGCAAACTCCATCCTGCAACATTTACCAAATGCATTGTTGGTGGCAGATTGAAGCAAGTGGAGAAATCTCTTCTACAGGTTTCAGGAGCTATCTTAACATTAGGGCTGGTCTGCTAAGTTCAATATTATGTTCCAAATTTTTTTATCTAATAGTCAAAAAGATGTTAGGTCACATATAGGTTGGTAGTAAACAGCTGTTAAGGGGACTAAAGTTGGTCCAAGATGATTTTGGCCTCTGTCTGCAATATCTCACCTCTCCACAATCAGGAAGTTCTAGTCAGTCCATAGATCTTCAGGATCTTCAACACGGGCGTGCCTTCTTTCATGGCAGGTTTAGACACAAGGGAATTCTTTCTGTCCCATAGAGCACAGAGGATATGATTTACATGAAACTGGGAGGATTTTCTCCCCCTCAAATGTAAAGTTAAGGAAATGGAATCTTTCAATACTAAAATCAGTTATTCCTAGGAAAGAGCACACTTTAATTCTAGAGAAAAATCTTCCAGGAAACAGAATTTTGTTTAGTCTGATTCCCAGACTTAGAGTCTGCCTTTGCCTGCCATGGCCAGTAGGTGGCTCTCTTCCTCACCAAAAGTTTTTGTAGCCCTAGATTCTGCTTCTATGTGCTTCCATCTTGTCCCATTCCCACCTCTCCAGTTACAGTTTACATCATCTCATTTTAAAATGTTTATCGGATGGGTGGTGGTCCACTCAATTATTGTTTTCAATTGGTAATTGAAAACAAATGGTGATCAGGGAAAAATTGGCAACTGTGCTGGATAGTTTTAATTGTCAATTTGACACACCTGGGCAAAGGGAGCCTCAATTAGGGAAGTGCATCCACTGGACTGACCTGTGGGGTATTTTCTTGATTTTTGAGTGATGTGGGAGGTCTCAGTCCACTGTTGGCAGTGCCAATCTTGGGCAGCCTGTTTTGTATTGTATAAGAAAGCAGACTGAGCATGGCCAAGCCAGTAAGCAGCGTTCTTCCATGGACTGTGCTTCAGCTCCTGCCTCCAGGTTCCTACCCTGAGTTCCTATCTTGGGCTCCCTCAGTGACGAACTGTGACCCAGGAGATGTGAGCCAAAAAACCCTTTCCTCCGTAGGTTGGTTTTGATGAGTGTTTTGTCACAGCAATTGAAAGCAAACTAGAACAACAACAACAACGATGGAACAGGAAGCAGCTATGCTACTGAACATAGCAGGTTGGAGGAAAGCACACAGGGTTTTCTGCACCAGGGAGAAGGAAACTGGTGCTGTGCGAGTTGGTGAATGATTAGATTAGTGAATGAAAGAACAAGGTCCAGGAAATCAAGGGGCAACTGGGAGTGTGGCAGATATCAGAAAGAAAGAAGTGTGCGTGTGTGTCTGTGAATATATGCATATATTACATATAATATGTATTACATAATTATGTGCAATATTTTTATATGCATGCACTTTTAGTTTCAGTTTAGGACACTAATTCTTATAAGTCATCAATTTCTAGTTGAATATTAATTTCTGTAAATAATCTTCAATGCCCAATGTAGTCCTCACCAGGAAATCTCTTATTTCCTTTTTAAGATTATTTTTATTTTAGGAAAGTTAACTTAATGAAATATGGTTTCTTAAGTGTACTTAAATGCTTTTGTTTGGTATTACAAACTATAGGAATCCCTCCCAGGACTGGATTCCCTAGATTTTAAACTCTCAAGCTCATTTATACTGAGTATTTCCCAATTTTTCTATTAACGGTTAAGTGTGCCCCCCCGAACTAGCATCCATTCTGGACTTTTACTGCAGAGCAGCTGTTATTCTGTGCATATCCCTCTCTCTATAGGTGCCAGAGCAGCAACTTCTGTGTGAGTTCAGGTCTTTGATGCAACTAAGTAGAACTGGAAGTGTGTTGGGGCATTTGTTCATCTTTTTTATTTAGTTGTAAGATGAGAGAGACAACCAAATACTCGTGACAGGTAGAATTGCAATTGAGAAGAGCCCTCAGGAATATGAGTACATTCACAACATCAGTCTATGTGATGAACAGAATATTTTCATGCTTTTCACCTTGCCAGTATGCCAGCCTCAGCCTCTATTTCTTCTTTTACAGATACAGAGAGATTATCTTGAAATACCTATTTACCTTGCTTCTCAGAGGATTCTTTCAGGTGTTTCTATGCGAAGTAGGTCTCCAGAGTGGACTTCATGGAAGAGAGTTGTGTTTCATGCAACAGAGGATGCTGTCTGTGGAAGAGGGTGAAGATCTGCTACAGTATCCTGAGGAGGACAGAGATGGCCTGAGGTTTCTGGAAGTGACTGCCATCTCCCATTCTCCTAGGGTCACTTCTATTCTTCAGACACAAGAAAGGGGAGCTTCACCTCATTTTGCCAGAGCATCAAGTCTTCCTGTGAACCAGACCATGACTCTAAGATAGGTCAGAAACCACCCCAGGGGTTATCAGAATAGTGGACTGTGGGGAACTTGGGAAAGCCAGCCTGGATAATGTGTGTGGCAGTGTAAATCTTAGTCCTTATTCTTCTGAAGATCTTTCTACACTTTCTCTTAAATGGAGAACATAATACTTCTCACTTCTAAGTGTTCCTCT
Organism: Nannospalax galili; assembly: GCF_000622305.1. NCBI lineage: Eukaryota > Metazoa > Chordata > Mammalia > Rodentia > Spalacidae > Nannospalax > Nannospalax galili. The sequence continues at coordinate 37,602 of NW_008342090.1, read as the reverse complement.
GTATTTATTTTGGTTCCTTTAAAATCATTATTAAAGGAGAATATTTAAAATATTTTTAAAATCTTTAAAAAAGGTATGTGCATTATTTTATTATAGATATAAAACAGGAGCTGTGGACCTGGTTCAGTCAGCAAAGCCCTGGAAGCAGAAGTATGAAGACCTGAGTTTGATTCCTCAGCACCCATGTAAGAGCCAGATAGAGTGGCGCATGCCCATAATCCCAGTGCTAAGGGGCAGAGATAGATTTGTAGGTCTTACTGGCCATTTGGTCTAACTGAAGTGATGTACCTGGTTAAATGAGAGTCCCTGCCTCAAAAAATAAGGTAGAGAGTGACAAGTAGAAACTGGATGTTGACCTCTGGCTTCCACATACATACAAATGCATATGCATGCACACACACATGTACATCCTTCACCACCTCACACATACAAATAAAAATTTAAATAAAACAAAATGTAAAATAAGTACATTGAGAAAGTGAATGTTTATACATTTTCCTACAGTGTGAAGAGGAACATGGTATTTGTTAATATATAAATCTTACAAATATGATACATACAAAAGAGTAATGGAAATTAATGAATGAATGAATAAATAAATAAAATAGCTATTAGCCATTCATCTCTGAAGGATTGTTGCTCCTGTAAAAGAGTGCTTTCAACATTCACATGTATTACAGTATTTGCTTAATTTCCCTCAATAAAATAGGCCTAAAGCAGGAGGAAGAGTCTTTTCAAAATGACCAAAGATACATGTAAACGTTTAAGAGAGCAGAATAGTCTTGAAGAATCATTTCAAGATACCTCCTGGACTCCATTCATACTTCTTTTCCCTTCTGCAAAATTCACCAAGAGAAGGCTTTCGGGATTTTCACTCTGACAATCTACCAGACGCAGTTGCTGTGTATTTCATCTCTTTGGGGTAAAGATGGATTTCCCCCAGAAAGGCCTCATTCCAGCCAGCCCTGGAATGCCTGTGTGGAAGAGGCTGAGGATCTGTTGGATATCCAGTAGAGAACTGACTGCCATCCACCATCTTCCACACGAACCAGAAGTCCCTCTGTCATCCTTTCCCAAGTAAGAGGATACTGTTCAGGACATCAAAGGTCTCCCTGCTAAGCAGGACAGAGTTCTGAGGCAAGCCAAAGCCCAGAGATCCAACAGGGCTGCCAGTAGAAGGTACAGAAGGGCCATGAGGAAATGAAAGTGCTGCTGGCCTGGCTAACCTGGGGCTGTGAGAAGCTTTCTTGGACTGTAGGTTCTGTAAAAAGAGTCTGTGGCAGGCACTGCACTTACAAACAAATCATTTTAATTTTTTTGTACATTTCTCTACAGTTTTACTTCCCTTTTGGGGGGTTTTACTTGTGCCTTGTCACCTTGTGGTCTGAAAACACAAGGCTAAGATACTAATTTTGTAACAGAAGGTGAATTTTCCCAGTAAACTTCAGATATACCAAATGTAAATGGAAACTATCATTCCAATGAAAAATGTCTGGGTCTTAAAGTCAAAGTGTATCCATACATGTAAACACATACATAAACAGAATTATATAATTTATTTCACATATGAGTATTGCTCACTTTGGGACAAATTTTAAGCTTCAGTCTTTACCTCTACTTTTCACTTGCTTGCTTTAAATGGAAAGTGGCGCATCTTTCCCATATGTGTTTCTTCAACTGTTTAGTGACCTGTCAGACCATTCCCAGAAGAGCAGCGTTTTAGAATAAAGAGGCAGAGAGTGTGTTTCTATTTTTTTCCCAGTAAATCGTAACTAGTGAAAGAGCTTCTATGATGCTTCTCTCATTTAGGAATAAATTTGTGCAGGACACATGGTTCTGCTTCACTGGTCCCTCACAAATCAGGATTAATATGGATGCCTCCTTTCTGCTTACTAGTTTTGTACTGAGTCCTATGGTGTTTTTCAACCTGCAACAATTACTTACCTTACCCCGAGTGCTAGTTCTTTCTAGATGTGCTTGAATGTGAATTGAAAGTCAAATCACATCATGATGCTCTTTCCCCAGTACCACTGGGCTAGCACATTTATTAGTGTTTTCTGCTGCATAGTGACACAGTGTTCTTAGCCCATCCTTGTCCTCCTCACTCCCTGAGAATGTGCTCACCATTTCTTGATAACTTAAAGACTCATGATGTTCTCTTGGTTTCCACTCTTGTAAATCCTAGATAGTTGTTGCTCTTACTTCTAGTATGTTTATATGAAGAGCTTTTGTTTTCAGCAGTGATCTGTTGTGCTGGATAATTTTAGTTGTCAACTTGACATATCTGGTTAGAGGGAACCTCAACTGAGGAATTGTCTCCATTGGATTGCCCATTTTCTTGACTGCTGAGTGATGTGGGAGGCCTCAGTCGACTGTGGGCAGTGCCACCCTGGGCAGGTGGTCCTGTATTGCATAAGAAAGCAGGCTGAGTACTGGCCATAGGAGCAAGTCAGTAAGCAGCTGTCTTCCATGATCTGGGCTCCACATTCCTGCCCACATTCCTGCTTTGGAATCCCTTGATGATGAACTGTGCTTGTGAGACAAATAAGCCCTTTCTTCCCCAAGTTGGTTTTGATAACTGTTTTCATCACAGGAATAGAAAGTTAGCCAGATCACCCATGTTGCCAGGTATCAGAATTTCAAGGATCCTTGGATGTTAGTATCAAAAATGGGAAAGATTTCCATTCTGTCCTAATTTCATTTGTATTAGACAAGTACTTGTTCTTCTTACAAATACTATTTTTAATATCAATACTTAATCACCAAATACCTGCTATGTTTAAAATTATTAAGTGTATATACAGGGCACTGTATAGCAATGTCTTTGATTGACAACCATTCAGGAAACAACATCCATAGTTGTTTATCCAATTTGATTCTAGTAGTTGTTCCCCCCTGCCATACTTTATCTCTGTTTATCTTCAAATATGCATGTTAGAAAGGGTCAGGCTATGCTACCAAAGGGGAAAAGATTTCAGTACTCCAATTGTATGTACTCATTTCATTTTTCTGTCTTTTCTTGATGGCAGACCTTTACCCACCTGTCTTTTCATTAAGTGTAGTTCATGATGAAGTAATAGAAATAGAAGGAAGGAGAAGAAACACAAAACAGCATCATTTAATGCTCTAATTTTCATTACACACAATGCTTTATTTTTCTTTTCTACTTTCTCAGAAAGCAAAACCTGGGGTTGGTTTGTGGTACACAACAAAAAAAATATGATGTCAATTGTCATGAAGCCAAAAGAAATAAAGTGACAAATGGTGCTGGCAAAATAGGTTCTTCATATGTAGGAGAAGCTACACATCTGACAGAGGATTAATATCCAGAATATACAAAGAACTAAAAAAAAATCCACAAAAAACAAGAAAACAAATGACCCAATTAAAAGATGGGCCATGGATCTGAACAGACAGTTCTCAAAAGAAATAAAAATATCAAGAAACACCTTAAAAAGTGTTTAACATCCTTTGTAGTTAGCAAAATGCAATTCAAAACCATTTAAAGATTTAATCTTACCTTAATCAGAATGGTTAAAATCGAGAGAGAACAAATACTGGTGAGGATGTAGGGAAAGGTGAACTCTCATTCCCTCCTGGTGGATTTGCAAACTGGTACAATCACGATGGAAAGCAGTGTAGAGAACTGCTAAACACTAAACTGAGTCTATCATATGATTTCGTTATACCAGTTCTTGGCATATACCCAAAGGACTCATTCTACTGCGGAGACACTTGCTGCTGCTCTTTTCATAGTGTCTAAGTAATGGAAACAATCTAGATGTCTGTCAACTGACAAATGGATAATGAAAATGTGCTACATTTACACAATGGAGTTCTACTTAGTGATAAAGAAAGATGAAATCATGAAATTTGTGGGTGAATAAATGGAGCTTGAAACTGTGTACTAAGCAAAGTAATGCAGATTCAGAAAAGCAAGTGACATATGTTCTCTCTCATTTGTGGATCTTAGCACCAAATCCTTATATGTGAGTGTATATCCTGATGTAACCATAGAAGCCAGGAAAATGAAAAGACACCATAGGAATGAAGGGAAAAATGAGTCTGAGAGAGAGGGATAGTAAGAGACAGGTATTATCAAAAAGGAAATGGGGAAAATGGGGATACTTTAACTGGAGATGGAAGAGGGATGAATGGGGACACTTTAAATAGGGAAAAGAGAGAGAGAGAGAGAGAGAGAGAGAGAGAGAAAGGAGAGATAAATAATGGTTAGGTGGTGTGAAAAACCATAGGGAAATGTTTTAGTTCAAAATTCTGCTGAAAATACACCATATATATGTACATTATATATATCCGTGTGTATAGCTGAAAGCTATATAATAAGAAACATAGTGCCAGACAGGAGAAACCTCCCTTCAAGCTGTTAGGTAGCCTAAGAGAATCTCAAATTAACACATTATTGCCACAGTCTTTGATTGCCTCCTAGAACTTGAAGGTAAGACTCTATTGCTGAAAACAGGGCATACTTCAGACACAGGACTTGGAGTAGTGGTGCTGGAGCTGACCTAGAAGCCTCCTACCTGAAGACTAGTTCTTATAGTATTAGAGGATACTATGTAAGCTGGCAAGGGAGAAACCAATCAATGGTCCTACCGAGCTGTAAAGCCTAATAAACAACGATTGGCCCAGAAAACTATTGCTATTGGTGCAGCAGTGGGACTTTTATCTTGGGAGGTGGGATGATCAATAGCTATCTAGTTGGACTTAAGGCCTGCTCAATGGGAGGGAGTTCATGTGTGATACTGTAAACATCGCCAAATATCCATACCTGGAGAGGTCATAGATCCTTGAGAAAACCCGATCTGTCACATCCCTAATCAAACATGATTTCCTACTTAATGCTAAATATCCAGGTTGTAGAAATAGCTCAGTGGTTAAGAGCACTGGTTGCTCTTGCAGAAGACCCAGGTCAGGTTCCCAGTACCCACATGGTGGCTAACAACCATCTATAACTCCAGTTCCAGGGGATCTGATACCCTCTTCTGACCTCTGTGGGCATTGCACGACATGAGTGCACTTACAAATAAGAAGACAATGCACTCATAAAACATAAAAATAAGTAAAATATTTAAAATATATATCCTTATATTTTTAGACAAGAATACCTCCCACCACTCCTTTTGCAAGAGATGGAGACCACTACAGAGTTCCACAGCTGGTCACACACAGAGAATAAGTGTCTATGAGATACCCAACCCTAAGTGACACATCTACGATGGAACCTCTACATCTAAGGTTCAAAAAATGTAGCATAACAGAGGGCATAGGGAATATTAATTCATATCTCAATTTTCACCAGCAATGCTTACTCATGCAGTAGATGGATTAATATAGAAAGCCACAACCAGTCAAAATGTAGAGAATAAGAGACTACAGAATGCATGTTCATGGATAGAACTCAGATATTAATCCTCACCCACTCAAGGCTTAGGGACCATTACAGAAGAGGGGCAGAAAGACTGTAAGGGTGAAGGACGACCACAAGAAAAAGTTTTCCAGGCAGATGGGAACTTGCTCATATGAACTTACAGCAATGGTGACACAAGACCCAAGCAAGCTCAAGACAGACAAAAACCCAGCATAGAAGTAGAGAAATGGGTAAGAAGCCCCAACTTTAACTGAGGAATTATTGGCACCTGGTTACTGCTGGGTGAGGGAGAGCTGACCAACTCTTTAAGGGAGTGGTGCCATATAGGTTGAGCAGGCTCTCCTGGATGGAGTCCTACCAAGGGACATTTGGGCACACAAACTTGAGTCAATAGGCCTTAACATATGTGAAAGAATACATGAAACCTCATAGGGGTGGGTATAATGGGTTCAGATAGAGGAGTGGGCCTATGTATGATAAAAACATATTGTAAAAAATACACAAAAATTCAATAATTTTTTTTAAATGAAGGTACATTACTAGTGGAGAGGTTTGATGGTTGGAGGTCTATAGCCTTGTCCCACTTCCTGTTCTCTCTATGCTTCTTGTATGGATGAAATGTGATCAACCAGGATCTTGTTACCATACCCTGTCTTCCATACCATGATTAAATCCATTCCTTTGAAAATGTAAACCATTTCTTTCAAAACGTGCATTTGTCATGGCATTTTATCTCAGAAATAAAAAAGTTAAAATAAAACACCTTAATCAGCTTTGTTCTCCTTGCACATTTTCAAAGTGTTAACTCTTTCACCTTCCAGTTTTCGAAGTGCACTTGGGTATCCTGAGCAAGTGAATGCTGTTATGCAGCCCAGTGTCCTCATGGTTGGACATAGTTGGAACCAGAATGTGGACACACCTGAAAGAGGAAGAGGAGCTTTTGGATCATCTCATCAGCTTTACCAAATCATTGTTCACTGTACTGTGTTTCTATATCTGATAGACATTAGTAAGTCATGTCTATGCAGCTCAGGAGAAAGTGAAAAGTAAAATTCAAGGCACTGCCACAATCTCATTGTGAAACTTGTGAAGGAAAATTCAAGGCACTTCTGAAATATCATTGCAAAACTTGTAAAACTTGGCTGTTCCCATCTTGCATTGCATGCTGTTCACTATTGCCTGCCGATATCTGATCGATGTTCTTATGTAGACTAAATGGTCCTCAGTAGCAATACATGTGGATCAAGCAAAGTCTGACTCCATTAAGAGAACCGAGCAGGTTAGAAGCTCAGGGATGACTCCTTCTGCGTTACCACAACCACATCCTTGTATTTCCATTTCTGTAGCTTATTTCCTCGATTTTGTTACTGTGTTACAGTAAATAACTATGAGATATTCAGCATGAAATGGCCACAGAGAGTTTTTGGATATGGTGACAGTATTGAGCTATCAAAGAACTTTGGCATGTACTATAAACATAAATTGTAAACAGTGTAAACTTAGAACAACAACAAAAAAGCCAGTAAAAATAGAAAGAGCCATATTGGAAGGATATTATGTATACTCACAGACATAGAAGTTTTACCAAATTTTTAGCAGAGACAGGGAAATTGGGAGGCAGGAAGGGAAAGAGAGACATTAATCAATAGTGCTAAGTTACAGTTAGATGGAGATGAGAGGTTTGCATGTGCTATCGAGTAGTAGGATACCCAGAGATAACAAGAGACTGTTTATATTAAAAATTGAAAGAAAGGGTTCACAGTGATTTATCCTCCTAAAGATATTATGTTTGGTCTGGAGAGGTGGCTCAGCAATTAAGAGCACTGGGTGCTCTTATGGAGGATCCAAGCTTGATTCCCAGCACCCATATGGCAGCTAAGAACTGTCCCTAACTCCAGTTCTAGGGGATCAGGCGTCCTTTTCCGGCCTCTGTGGACATTGCATGACACAGGCAATAAAGTCATACACATAAAAAATAAATAAAAATAAAAAACATTTTAAAAAGAAATTATGTTTAAGAAACTAATAGGTTTGAATTAATTTAAACTTTGTACTATGTGTATGCATGTTTCAAAACAACTCCAAGCAGTGTCTTAGTTGATTCCTGTTGGGAGAAAATATCCTGACTAAGCAACTTAAGGGACAAAACATTCATTTAACTTACAATCCAGGTTGTAGTTCACCACAGTGTGGAAGTCAAAGTGGAAGGAGCTTGAGAAAACTGATCACTTTATAACCATGCAGTCTCTATATAGCTTTTTCACACCTTCTTAATTTTGGTTAACTGATTCTCTCACCTCCTGTTCTTCCCATCCCTTCCACGTCCCTGCTTAAACCTTTCCAATCCAAGTATTACCAGCTCTATTTCATATCAGGTGTGTTCTAGCATGTTTCTCCTACATTAAGGCCTCTTTTTAAACATAAAACATTTTTATTTACTTATCTTTATTTTATGTGCATGGGTATTATATCTGCATGTATGTCAGTGCACTCCTGTGTACAATGCTTATGCAGGCCAGAGAAAGGCATCAGATACCCTGAAACTGGAGTTAAGGACTGTTGTTACCTACCATGTGGGTTCTAGTAACTGAACCAGGGTCTTCTGCAAGAGCAGCCAGCTGTTAACACTGAGCCATCTCTCCAGACCACAGGCTCTTTCTTGTTCTCTCTTCTCAGGGCCCCTTTCTCATTTTCTAGACCCTACAGCTACTCCAAATTAAACACAGAAATATAATAATTTGAAGCTAGTGCCCCCAAAAGACAGAGGACATGTGTCATTTGTTTTTTAGGTTTTAGGTTTTTGGGTTATCTTACTCAGTATATTTTTCCAGATTTATCCATTTTCCTAAACATCTTACAATTCTGTTTTTCTATAGACCTGAAAAATATCATATATATGTACGATATTTTCATCTATTTATCAGTTGATGAATATCTAACTTGATATCATTCCTTTCTGTTGTAAAGAGAGCAACAATGAACATGAATATGTACCTGTCTCTATGATGGGATATGGAATCCTTGATTTATACCCAGAAGAGGTATACATGAATTGTATGTTAGTTCTACATGTAGTTTTTGGGAAAACTCCACACTGACTTCTATAGTGGCTGCAATAAGTAGCATATGACCAGAACAACAGTGTATATGTTCTCTTGTTTCCCGACATTCTTGTCAGCATTTGTTTACATTTGTTTTCTTGATAAAGGTCATTCTGAATGGGGTGAGGTGGAATCTCAAATTAATTGTAATTTGTGTTCCTTTGATAGCTAATGTTTTACACATTTAAAAAAATATTTATTAACTACTTACATTTCTTCTTTTCAAACTCCCTGTTCAATTCCATAGCCCACTTTTTGATAGGATCCTTTGTTTTCTTGATGTTTTTTTTTAGTTCTTTGTATGCTGTAAGCATCGATTTTCTTCCAGATTATAAAGCAGACAAAGATTTTTTTCTCATGTTCTTTATGCTCAGCTTCTTTTGCACTACAGATCCTGATAATTTCATGATGTTCCATTTGCCTACTCTTGATCTTGCTTCCTGAGTAATCAGATTTCTATTCAGATTGTCCTTAACAGATGTCTATATTTTTAAGTACTTTCACTACTTTTTTCTCTAGCAGTTTCAAAATTTCAGGACTTATGCTGAGGTCTTGAGTTGATTTGGAGCTGATCCTTTTATATGGTGCAGGAGTAGAGATAAGGATGTAGTCTCACTCTTCTACACTCTAAGATGTATATTTTTTCCATATTTTGCATAAATCTGGTGATGCTAGTTACATGGACTAATAACTGGGTACTTTATTTCATTGATCTTTGTATCTGTTTTTGGGCTAGTACCATGTTATTTTGATTACTATCTGTATCATAATTCAAAATCAAGGATTACTCCTGTTTTCCTTTTTGCTCAGTATTGCTTTGTCTATCAGGTGTCTTTTCTACTTTCATATGAATTTCAATGTTTTTTTTTTTCTATTGTTGAAGAATGGAACTGGAATTTGTTGAGACTGTGTTGGATCTACATTGCTTTTGGTAGGTTGGCCACTTTGACCGTATTAATTCTTCCAGTCGCTACACTGAAGTCTTTCCACTGTCCAGTTTCTTCCCCAGTGTTTTTCAGTCTTAAAGTTTTCATTTTAGAGGTCTTTCATGTCCCTGATTAGATTTATTCCAAGAGATGTTTTTGAGTCTGTTGTCAATGTGTTTGTCATTGGTATATGGGAAAGCTGATTATTTTAGTATGCTATATTTTATAATTCTCTTACATGGAATACAAAGCAGATGATCTCATAGAAATTAAGAGTTAAATGATAGCTTTCCAGATCCAAGGATGTCAGAGTCAGAAAATGTCTGTGGAATATTTGATCAAATAGTACTAACTCACAATTTAGTAGGCATAAGATTCTCCGGTTTACTAGTGCTCATTATATTGACTATACATTACAGTAGTCTACTGTATATTGAGAAAATGTGGAGCAAAGAATTTAGGATTTTTACCTTAAAGAAATTAAAATTTTGAGATGAATATGTCTACTGATGTGTAAATACTATAATATATAAACAGGAATCAAGCATTATTTTGTACCTCATATGGCACAAATTTTTTATGTTTAGTGTGTCAGTTTAAAAACACAAAAAAATTTTGAAAAGATATGAAGAATTAACAAACGGATTGAAAAGTAAAAATTTAATGAACAGAAAACATACTTTTAGTGCATATAATGCTTTGATACACATAGAAAATATAAACATACAATATTATAACTTAAAATAAGAAATATTAAAATGAATAAATAAATAAGTATGGAGGCAAATAGATTGTCTGGATGAATGAAGGAATGGATAATCAAAATATCACTGAATAGTCCTAATAGCTAAGAATTTGATTGAATTAATGTCAGGACTTGTGCATTGAGATATGATGTCTAGGCCCATGAGAAACATTTCCCTGGTGAATACTCATCCAATGAGTACTAAGCTTCCAACATGTGAGACCTTGAACATTTCATTTCCAAACCACCACATGTAATTAATCATCACTACTGAACTGTATACTTCAAATGTTTAGGATAGAGTTAACATTTTTAATTCCATGCTTTACTACATTTTTTACAATGTTTAAATAATAATTATAGCAGTTCTATCTAATCATATTTTATCATCTCTATATTTTTGCAACATTAAAATATTTATTCTGTGAAGAAATAATAATTTTCCTTAATCCACTATAACTAATTGTTGTACTGTTGTAGATTATACTTATGATATTGCAGTGTAGACTATTAGAGTTACTTTCCACATTCTCACTATATCTGTCGCCCTCCAGTTCCCATCTTAGCCTCTATTCTTCTCTGTATTTCTATGTAATGAATGATTGTAGCCTCTCAGAAGAATAAAGAGCTCCTATCATCTCACATCACCCATGCTGGGAAAACATTGGTAACCCCTTATCTATAGGATGACATAATGATCTCTGAGTTCTCATCCTTCTCTCCTTCACAATTCACTCAATTCTGCCCATTAATGTTGATTCATTTTTTGCAAAGTGTAACTGTCATTCTTACCTTCCATTTTTCAAAATGTACTTTGGTATCTGATCAAGGGAGCAGTTGACCAAGAAGACATTACAATCATGAACATATACATATGAAATTCTGGTACACCAGTTTCATAAAAACAGTACTGTAGGACTTCAAGACACAGATTAACCTAAACTCAGTAATTGTAAGCGACTTCAATACCCCACTATCTCCAATAGGTCAACTGGACAAAGAATAAACAAACCTCTGAATTCAACATTTGATATACATCAAATGGACTTAATAGACATCTACAGAATATTCCATTCACGTAGAAAACAATATACATTCTACACTGCAGCCCATGGATTTTTTTTTAAAGGACCACATGCTAGGGCACAAAACAAACCTCAACAATTATAAAAAACTAACATA
>NW_008342090.1:19136-25961 GCF_000622305.1 Nannospalax galili | reverse complement strand
CATCACGACAGACACCAAAATGATCCAGAATATTATAAGAGAGTAATTTAAAAACCTATAATCTATTAAATTAGAAAATCTAAAAGAAATGGATGAAGTTAAACCAATAAGAGATCAACAACTTAAATAGACTCATAACAAATTGGAAAAATCAAACAGTAATACAAAGGCCCCTGACTGAGAAAAGCTCAGAAAAATTTTACCAGACCTTCAGAGACCTTCAACCAATAATTATTCAAAAAGATAGAAACAGAAGAGAACTCCCAAACTCCTTCTATGAAGCCAGTATTACTGTAACACTAAAACTGGGAACAAAACCAACAAAAACTATAGGTCCATATCCCTAATGAACATAAATGCAATTAAAAAATATATTTTGGGCTGGAGAGATGGCTCAGCGGTTAAGAAGACTGAATGCTCTTGCAGAAGACCCGGGTTTGAATCCCAGCACCCACATGTCAGCTAGCAACTGTCCATAGCTCCAGTTCTAGGGGATCAGACAGCCTCTTCTGTCCTCCTCAGGCATTGCACAACATGGGTGCACTTACCTATATTCAGGCAATACATGCATACACAATAAAAATAATAAAAAAATTTTAAATTTTATTTTATTATTTTTATGTGTATCCATGTATTGCCTGCATATAAGTAAGGGCACCCACATCATAAAAAGCCCACAGAGGTCAGAAGAGGGTTTCATATTCTCCTGGAACTGGAGTTACAGATGGTTTTTAGCCTCCATATGGGTGCTGGGAATTGAAACTGGGTCTTCTGCAAGAACAGCCACTGAGCCCTAAATGTAAAAATTCTTAATAAAATACTTTCAAATCATATGCAGACACACATCAAAAAGATCGCTTACCATGATCAAGTTGACTTTATTTTAGAGATACAGGAATGGTTTAATATGCATAAGTCAATAAACATACTAAAGCATATAAATGAATTTAAAGACAAAAACCATGTGGCCATCTCAATAGATGCATAAAAAACCTTTGACAAAATCCAGCATACATTCACAATAAAAGTCCTAGAGAGAACTGGACTAGACAGAATACACTTAGCCTAAGTAAGTCTATATACAACAAACCCACAGTCCACATCATTATCAAAGAAGAAAAACTCAAATACTTCCATTAAAATCAGAAACCATACAGGATATCCACTATCCTCACTCATTTTCAATATAGTGCACAAACATCTAGTTAGAACAATAAAAGAAGAGAAGGAAATTAAAGAGGTACTAAATGGAGAAGAGGTTAAATTATCCCTATTTGCAGACAATTTTGAGACATCACAAAAATTCCACTAGAAAATTTTTAGAAACAATCAACACTTTCAGCAAAATTGCAGAATACAAAATTAATTTACAAAAATCATTAGCCTTCCTATGTACCAATAACAAGCCATCATGGAAAGAATTCATGAAATAGTCTCATTCACAATAACCTCAAAAAAAAAATCTAAGAAGAAGACTAACCAAAGACATTAAAGACCTCTACCACTACTTGACATAGACCCAAAGAACTCATCCTACAACAGACATACTTGCACAACAAGGTTTGTCACTGTTGTTTTTACAATAACTAAGAAATGGAAGCAACCTAAATGTTCCTCAATTAAGAAATGGATAACGAAAATGTGGTTCATTTACCCAATGAAGTTCTTTCCAGTGGTAAAGAAAAAAGAAATCATGAAATTTGTAGACAAATGAGTGGAACTAGAAACTCTTGTACTAAGTGAAGTAACAAAGTTTCAGAAAAAGAAGCAACATATTTTCTTTTCCATTTGTGGATCTTATTCCCAAATCCTTAGATGTTAGTGTATATTGTGATGTAACTGCATGAGTCAGGAAAATGGAAAGGAATCGTGGATAAAGGGGAAGAATGAGTTTAAGACAGGGTTATAGTAGGAGACAGGTGCTATCAAAGGGGAAATGGAGAAAGGGGGTGTTCTCTAACTGGGGTGGGAGTAGGGAGTCTTATACAGGGGAGAGAGGTGGTGTGAAAAACTGGAGGGAAATGTTTAAATCCTGCTGAAAAATGTACATACATTATACATATGAGTGTATGTGTATAGCTTAAGGCTATAAAACAAAAAACACAGGGCTAGACATGAGAAACCTTCCTTCAAGTTGTTGGTCAGGGCAGTCCAAGAGACTCCCCAGATAACATAGGTTATTGTCACAGCCCTTGATTTTCTCCTAGAACTTGAAGGTAAGACCCTATTATTGAAGACAGGATGTACTTCAGACACAGAACTTGGAGCAATTGAGGTAGAACTGAGATGGAGGCCTCCTCCATGGAGACTAGCTCTCATAGTATTAGAGGATACTATACAAGCTGCCAGGAGAGAAAATCATTCAGTGGTTCTAGCTAATAAAGAACAATGACAAGTCTAGAAAACGTTCTCTATTGGTGCATTAGTAACACTTATCTTGACGGGTGTCTAATTGAACACAAGGCCTGATCAATGGATGGGAACTCATGTGTGGTACTGTAAACATAGCCAAATACACATCTGGAGAGGTTACAGATCCTAGAGAAAAATGTATGTTTGTTACATCCCTAAACAAATGTAATTTCTTACTCTACTCTAAATATATCTCCTTCTATTTACAGACCACTGTACTTATCTAAAAAGTTTCTTTTTTGTAGCAAATGAAGACTTACAGATTTTTATAATTTGTCAAACACAGAGAATAAGTGTCTATGAGATGCCCAGCTCTAAGTGACACATCTACAATACAACCTCTTCTTCACCTAAGGTTCTGCTATGGAACATAGCCGAACAGGAAGGTGTGCGTGTGTGTGTGCGTGTGTGTGTGTGTGTGTGTGTGTGTGTGTGTGTCTGTGTGTGTGTGTGTGTGTGTGTGAAGAAAGAATATTAATGCATCTCCCAACTCATACTAGTGAAGCTTCCTCATGCAACAGACGGTGATTAACATGGTAATCCACAACTGTTCAAAGTACGGAGAATAAGAGACCTCAGAGTTTTTATTCCTGGACACATATATTAAACCTCTGCTACCCAAGACTCCGGGGCTATAGCAGAAGAAAGCTCAGAATGTCTGTAAGAGCTGGAGATGGTGTAGATCACAAGGAAACAGGATTTTACAAGCAGTTGGGACATTTGTCATATGAATTTACAGCAATGGTGACAGCACATACAAGACCCATGCAAGCTCAAATTTAACAAAAACTCAGTATAGACACAGGGAAGCCCCACCTTAGCTGAGGAATTATTGGCATTAGATGACTCCTGGGAGAGTGACACTCGATTTTCTTTAAAGCAGTGATGCTAAATAGGTGTAGGAGTGGATCAACTGATACCAAAGGATATTTTGGGACACAAATGTGGCTCAAAAGACCTTAACATATATGACAGAATGCATTAGTGGGGGTGTGGGGGTGTGGGGGTTATGGCAGTGAGAATAAATAAAGGGATCTAAATATGATCAGCACATGATATACAAATATGAAATTTGCAAAAATTCAATTAAAAAGATTTTACATTTTAATTAACAGGATAGTTGTACATGTTTACAAGTTATTATGTGACATTTCAATGCATGTATACAATGTATTTTGAAAATTGACATGCACATTACCCCAAAATTGATCATATTGAAAATAGTTTAAAAACCTTATCTACTGGATAGTTTGCAATATACAATTAATGGTCAATTGCAATTGTTTTCAACCACAATTACACTACTATGATTGAGAAGATTGGAAGTTGTACCTTCCACCCAACTGCGCTGTTATTCTTTTCTTTCTCTACCCTCTCAGCTCTCACTCCTAATCCTTGCCAGGCTCTAGGAAACACTGTGCTTCCTACTTCAATAAAGTCAACTTTATAGCTTCCACACATAAATAAGAACAATCAATATCCTTCTTTTAAAAATTCCCTTAAACTGGAGTTATGGATGATTGTTAGTTGTGATGTAGGTGTTGGGAGTCGAAACTGGGTCCTCTGCAAGAGCAGCCAGGGCTTTTAAGCACTAAGATATCACGCCACTACCTCTTCCTTACCTGATTCGTTTCACTAAAAATATTCTGTCCAGTTTTTTGCAGGTTGCTGCAAATTACAGAATTTCTTCTCTTTATGGGAAAACATTACTCCAACATACATATATACTATACTTTAAGTTGATTGTAGATCTTCATTAGTTCATGACTAATACTGCAATAAACATACAAGGGCAGATGTATCTTTGGAATACTGGTTTATTATATCCTGGGACATTTGCCCAGGATTGATTTTGCTGGATTATGTAGTAGTTATATTTCTACTTGTCTATGGCAATTTGTTAAATTTACTGCATTTATTGTATTAATTTGCATTCTCACTAGTAATGTATGAAAACTTGCCTTTCTCTGCATACAAGCTAACATTTATTTTTTGTTTTTATTTTACTAATAGTAATTTTAACTGAAGATAAGTTTTATCTTTGTTTTCCATTTATCTGATCATTTATAATACCATTTTAAGCATTTTATTGACTTTTTTGAATTTAATAAATTATATTTTTGATCATATTTAGTTCCCTCTTATTTGTTCCCCCTTTTCTAAATCTCCAGAAAATTTCTGTACAATACACCACACCCACACACACACACACACACACACTCACCCTTTAGAAACCAGCACCATTTGTTGAACATGCAGTGTTTTCCACAATGCATATTTTGGCATCTTTCTTTTAAATCATGTGGCTCTAGTTACATGAACTAATATCTGGCTCTCTACTCCACTGGTCTGTTTTTGTGCCACTTCTACATTGTTTCGACTTCTGTGACTCTGTAGTGTAACTCAGTCAAGTATGGTGACTCCTATAGTATTTTCCTTTTTGCTCAGGATTGCTTTGCCTATGTAGTATCTTTCCTTTTCTACCTGCATGTAAATTTCATTACTGTTTTTTTCTATTATTGAAGAATGACACTGGAATTTGTTGAGACTGTATTAAATCTGTACATTGCTTTTGGTAAGATGGCCTTTTTGACAGTATTAATTCTTCCAGTCTGTACATGGGAAATCTCTCCATCATCTAGTTTCTTTCTCAATCTCTTTCTTCAGTGTTTTAAAGTATTTATTTTAGAGATCTTTCACCTCTCTGGTCAGGTTTAGTCAAAGAAATGATTTTGAGTCTGTTGTGAATGGAATTGTTTCCTCTCTTTTCTTTTTAGTATATTTGTCATTGGTACTTATGGAGGCTAGTTTTTTTTTAGTACATTTTTTTATAATGAACTATGTGCTCGCACTTGTGTGTGTAATCTAAAACTGCTGCTCACATAGAAGCTGAGAGTCAAACAACAGCTATCCTGAGCCAGGAAATTTAGAGGCAGGGAATGTCTAGATCAAAATACTAAGTAGGAATTTGATAGACATAAGCTGCTCTGGTTTCCTTTTGAACATTAGGTTGACTATACATAACAGTAGTAGTCTACTGTAAATTGAGAAAATGTAGAGAAAAGAATGTAGGACTTTTACCTTAAAGAAATTAAAATTTTGTGATGAATATGTCTACTGGTGTCTAAATACTATACAATGTAAACAGCAATCAAGCATTATTTTGCACCCCATTCATGTGTATAATTGTTATGTTGTACTGTGTATCAGTTTAAAAACATCAAAAAATTTGAAATGCTATCAAGAATTAACAAATAGAAGCATATTTAAAAGTAAAATTTTAATTAGCAGAAAAAATTTCATTAGCTATAATCTTTTGCTACATTAAACAAACAAAACTGGACAATATTATAACTGAAAATAATAAATATTTTAAATAGCTAAGTAAATAAATACATAAATAAATACATTTGGATGACTTTAGGGACTAATGCCTATACAGATAAACACAATATTCCTGAAAACATCTAGTCTATTTAAATAAATTTATGTCAGAATGAGGTGTCAGAACTCGTGCAGTCAGATACAACGTCTTGGTCCATGAGAAGCATTTCCACTTTGGCTCAGGCCTCACTTATTCTTCTCAGTCTTCCCAGAAAGTTTGTTGAGAAAAAGAAGGATCTCATGATTTCTGTTCTGACCACCTCCCAGGCACAAGGACTGTTTCTTCTCTCTCAGGTAGGTAGTGATCCTGTGGAAGTATTTCCTCACAGACACTAGGGAGTCCTCCTGCCTTAGAGAAGGCTCTAGTACCTCCACCTGCTGTATCTGACAGGCTTGCAGAGCATTCAGCAGCTGATAGAGGCCAGTGTAGAATTCTTCTATGAGGCTTGTCTCCCAAGCAGCAGAGGAGTCCTTAGAGCTAAAGAGGTTTAAGATCTGCTGGGTCAGTTCATGGAGGACAATGACAGTTTGAGCCCTCTGGATCTGCTTACCATGAAACTCCTCCCAGGGGAATTCAAAGTAATTTCTGTCTTTTAGGCAGGAGAGAGGGGAGATTCTCCTCATTTTTTCCAGGAGCAACAAAGTCCTCCTATACTCCAGGTTATGTGTGTGAGGCAGATCACAGGCTAGACAGCAAATTGTCCAGTAGCTCACCACCATTAGGACCATTAGGAAAGCACAGGGCGTGGTCATTGTGAATTTTGCAGATGTTACTGGCACTCAGAGGTGTGTGGCCTCTAAGTTCTCTGAAGACCATCCTTTGTGCATGTGTTGTAAATAGGAAAAAAGCATGAGATTACATTTTCTGAGTTCCCCCCCTTTACTTTCTATTTCTCTTTTCACTTTCTTCAATTAATTTTCTACTTGTGTCTGGGTCATGTTACTCAACCATTTTGGTTTTCATTATTGTTTCCTCTTTCTGTACTCCCCTCCACAAGGCTGTTTCAGAACTGTATTCCTAAATAAAAC
>NW_008342090.1:2175-18981 GCF_000622305.1 Nannospalax galili | reverse complement strand
CATTTAATTACATAAATTTTAATTTGTGTTATATTGCTAATTAAGTTTTTTTGAATACATAGTTACAATACTGATGTTTTAAATGTTAAAAGTTATTTTTGAGTTTCCTACCAACATACCCAGCATTACTCCCTTGAGCTAAGATGGAGGAGTATGTGAGGGAACCTTGCCCCTGGTGAATTTTGAATGACTATGGTGGGGCACCATAGTGGTGGTGTCTTTCAAGCCATTCAAGGTTTTCTAAATTCTCCAGTGGGTTCAAGTAAGAGAAAAAGAAGAACCCTGGAAATCTATCATGAGTAGAACCTTGGCAGGAGCCATCCTGGTGGCAAGAAATGGACCAGTGGCCATGGTTGGGTCAGCTTCGATGAGTAGTAGTCTGGGTTTAATTGAAAGAGCTGGTGTCTTGTTCACAAGATTTGCTCCTGCACAGCATCCCAATAACCCTCAGTTTGCTAAAAGACCACTTCTAGTTGTCTTCAAGACAGTTACAACCCTCACTTTTTGTAGATTACTAACAATATCAGCAGGATTTCTTTGCTGGAGTTTCTTTAATTGGCTGTAGGTCAAGAAGGATTTTGGAAGATAATGTTTCAGTCTGTTTAAAACTGGAAATGGGACAACTGTGGCTAAATAGGCCATGAAGAGGCATTTAGCACGTTTTTTCTAATAAAAGAGACATGGAGGAGGGAAAGGATACTGTGTTCATTTATTCACACTTGAACTGCATTTATGATCCAAGTAAATGTCATTTAAAGAACATGTAAGTGCTTAGAAGATGAAGCACCAAACAGCAAATAACAGGGAAACATGACCACCATTCCCTTAGGGACTCCTCTACTTTGTGTGTGTGTGTGTGTGTGTGTACATGTGCACACATGCCTGTGCAGTTATTGAGACAATTAAAACCTCTTGAGATTTAACACTTCCCCTTAAAGCTGTAGAATTCTACTGTTCATACTGAGCATACATCAGATAAGTTGTTTTATAACAACCCCCCATCTTGATATGAACTACATATGAGAAGAATTAAGCAACTGGCATGAATCACTTCACAGGACAAGACTTTATAGATCGAAATATTTGCCAAAATGTTCATGCCTTGCTTTGAAAACAAAAGAGTATCTTAGTTTAGTAGATGCTGGATATAAACTCTTTTAGGCAATCAGAAACAACTTGCTTTCAGTATACCCAACTCTATATGAGAATAATTTTTACAAAGAGAAATTTGGTGTATGCTGTGTGCTTGAAAATAAAGATGATGAGCATGGTCATACCTATAATCACATCATTCAAGAGGTGGAGGCAAGAGAATCCATGTTTGGGCCAGAATGGCCTCATAGTGACACAGTCTCAAAAAAACCAAAAAGGGAAGAAAATATGTTATTTTTAATGTGTTCAAAATTCCGTGAAGCTGATTTTAAGAAAGTATGTTGTGTGATCTGGTTGGGTCTAGAAATTGCATTAGCATTGTGGAACACAGCATTTTCCTGCTTGTGTCAGGAGTGACATTGCCTTTAGAAGGCATGTTGTGAGGCCATTTATCTTTCCGTTCAATGCTGTATTCATAATAAGCATTTAATTACTAATTATGACTTGATAATTTGTGCATTTTATAGTGGAAAGATAGATAAATTAATATTTTATAATCACAAACACTTGTAATTGCATATTTCAGGGTCATGTAAATACAAGTACAAGGTTTAACCATTAGCATGATATGTACTCAAAATGTTTTGTTGTAATCTAGCACTTGCAAGGCAAAGGGGATCATGAGTTCAAAGCTAGCCTAGGCTAAATTGTGAGTTCAAGGCCATCCTGATTGATGTAAGACCCTGTCTCAAAAACAACAAAAAGTTACCACTGTCACTGCTAAAAACACTATACTAATTAGACAACAGCTTCCCGTTATCCCTACTTTCAACCTCTGGCAAACCACAATTTGGCTGTCTGAATTTACCTGTTCGAGTTGGAGTCATATGGTATTTATTCTGTGTGCATTAATTCACTTAGCATAATGTTTGAAGTCTGTTCTTACTGTACACTTTACTTCTGTGCCCAAATGACTCCATTATGTGTATATACTACATAATATTTATTCATTAAACTATTGATGGTCATAAGCTGTTTCAGACTGTCAGCTATGGTGAATTATACACTGATGTACAAATATCCATTTGAATCCCCACTTTCAGTACTCTTGGATAAGTACTTTGGGTTAAATTTGCTGAGTCCTTTAAAAAGTTATTTTCTTCAAATGTGCTTGTCTTTGACTTATATTTTAACACTGGTTCATAAAAGAAAATAAATTTAGTCTCCACTGGATATCAGCTGTTTATTCAAAGATTGTTCCACCATGATGGCTGAGTCAGTAAAAGATCCAGCTGTGCAAGACTGATGACCTGAATTCCATCACTGGAACACATGATAGAAGCAGAGACTAGTGATAGTGGCTGTCTGACCTCCCCATGAACGGCATGGTATGCTTGTGCCTGCCTTCACACAAATATACCCGTAGTACAAAATGTTAACAATAAAGTTTAAAATTTAAAAACAAAATGATTGAGTCTGGTATAGTGGGTCATGCCTTTAATCTCAGCACTCGTGAGGCAAAGAATGGTAGATCTCTGTGAGGTAAAGGCCAGCTGGTCTAGATAGTAGGTTCCAGGTCAGCTGGGAGACCATATCTCAAAAACAAAACAAAACAAAACAAAACACAAAATGATTATTTTGTGTCACAGTATTAGAAGTTTCAGTCCATGCTTTTTTGGGTCTACTTCACAATGACAGGAGTGACAGACAGAGGAAGAGCTCAATTCCTGGTTACCTCCAAGAAGCAAAAAGAGTGAGAAGGTAAGGCACCACCAGTAGACCACAGCCCAATAGGCCTCATTCAGGTATGAATTATAAATGGACTAATTCATTGAAAAACCCCTCAGGATGCAATCCACCTCCAAGTCCTGATGAATATTTCTCCAGTGAATACTAAGCCTCCAACACATGAATCTGTGAACAATATTTCATATCCAAACCACAATGGGTAATCATCAGTACTGAACTTAAACTTTATGCCCAGTTTCTTATATATTTTTCATATTAAATTTTCAATTAACATACAACATTTATACTAATTCATAGCTTATTGCTTCATGATTCGGTGAATGTAGGGAATTTCTAAATAAAATTGTAATTATACATACTATCTCATTAACTATTTCTCTGTGTTTGCAACATTTAAACTTTTGTCAAAAAGAAATAAATTTTATTTTCTACCCTACAATTTATTGTTGTACTGTTGTAGATTATAGTTGCCTTACAGTTTAGTAGACCATGAGAGTTACTTCCCATCCTCTAACTATACCTGTCACCCTCCAGTTCCCATCATAGCCTCTGTTCTGATTTGTATTTCCATGTGACGAATGATTATAGCCTCACAGAGAATAAGGCTGTTGTCATCTCACATCATCCATGCTGGGGTCATATTGCTAGCCCCATGTCTATGGGTCAACATGGCACTCTCTGAACTTTCTTCCTTCTTCTTTCTTTCATAATTTAAATTATTTGAATCATTCACTCAATTTTTTCCATTAACATTGCTTATTTTAGAATTTTTTATGTTTTGGAAGATACCTGTGGTAGTCTGAGTGAGAAATGTCCCCTATAGGCTCTTGTTTTTGAATACTTGATCCCCAGTTGGTGGTACTGTTTATGGGGGTTATGGAACATTTAGAAGGTGCAACCTTGTTGAGTGAAGACATTAATGGGGGCAGGTTTTGAGGACTGGGGGTTTATGGCCTTGCCTCCCTTCTTGTTTTCTCTTTTCTTCCTGTCTGTGGGTGAAATGTGATTAGCCAGTGACTGCTGCCAGGTCATACCATTCCCACCGTGATGGACACAGTCCCTCTGGAACTATACACTCTTCTTTCTTAAATTTGCATTGTCATGGCATTTCATCTCAGTGACTGAACAGTAAATAATACAACACCTTTCTCAGCCTTGTTACCTTTGCACAATCTCAAAATGCAATTGTCTCTCTCCTCTTTTATTTTTCAGAGTGCACTTGGGTACCCTGAGCAAATGAGTGCCTTTGTGTGATCCAGTGTCCTCAAAGTTGAACAAAAATGTAGACACACTTGGAGAGGAGGAGAGAGAAGCTCCTTGCTCAGCTCATCAGTTTAACCAGCTCACAGGGAATTGCTTTGTTGCACAGTCTTCTGTGTTTCTGTACCTCGTGGGCATTGGTGGGTCACATTCATACAGCTCAGGAGTAACAGTATGAAAACTACAGGCATAGTCACCATCACATGGTCAATTGCAAAGTTTGGAAACTTGATCATCCTGAGCTAACATTGCATGGTGTTCCCCCTCTAGGGTGTTTACAGGTACTTGATCAATGCTCTTTGACTTCCCTTGCTCTTTCTTAGGCAGACTAGATATTCCTCAGCAGCGGTGTAGGTGAACAGAGTAAAGTGCATCTCTCCTAAGGGAGCTATGTGGGTTAGCACCTCAGGGATCATTCCCTCTACCTTACCGAAACCATCTCCTGGTCTTTGCAGTTCTACACATATCCCTCAAATTTTGTTGACTGCATAACAAGTAAGTAACTGTGAGGTATACGGCAAGATGTGGACACTGAGAGTTTCAAGATATCGTAACAGTATGGAGCCAAGTCAAAGAATTTTGGCATGCACTACAAACCTAAACTGTAAATTTAATGAAAATTTAGAATATAAGCCACAAAGACTGAAAGGGAAAGATGTTATATATCCATGGACAGAAATTTTGCAAAAGATGTTTAGCAGTTGGGGACACAAATTAGACTCTGTAGACCATACATATATACATGATATATATGATATATATATATATGATATATATATATATAAAATAGAAAACATGAAATTGGGTGGCAGTGGTAATGAGGGGGTGCAGATAAGGGAGGGGATTAAAATATGATCAAAATGAATTGTACAGAAATCACAGAAACTCAACAAAGTATAAGCAGATTTAAAAGTAAATATTTAATGAACAGAGAAAAAAAATTGCATTGCATATTATCCTTTGCTATATTAAAGAAAATATAAAACTTCACACTATAAATATAGAGCTAAATAGCTACATCTGGATAAATAAAAGACTTTTGTCTAAACAGATATATACAATATTGCTCAATATTCCAGAAAACTTCTAGGAAAGTTGATTGAATTGATGTGACAATGAGATGGCAGAACTTCTGTAGTGAGATACGATGTCTTAGTCCATGAGAGGCATTTCCACTTTGGCTCAGGCCTCACTCATTCTTCTCAGTCTTCCCAGATAGTTGGCTGAGGAAGAGAAGGATTGTTGCGGGTTCTCCTCAGGCCAGTTGTGAAGACCCTAACCTGGATCAGGTCCCCCGCTGATTAGGGGGGCAAGAGGCGCAGAGTCACAACACACAGACTCTGGGAGTCAGGTAGAAGCAAGCACTAGGCGAGGTGCTGCAGGCTCATTTAATGCAGGATGGTGCAGGCCTTATATTTCCCTTTCTCCACCCCCAAGTCCCTTTAGTCATTGTATTATTTTCTGATTGGTCTGTACCACCCAGTCTGTAAGCAGTCACTGGGCTTGTGAGCAGGGTTGGAGGTGTGGGCTCCTTTTGGCAGGCTATTTGTGGACCAAGAAGTGAAGTGAATTCTCACTGAACCCCAGGGCTCTGGGTCTGCACCATCTTTGGAGGCCTCCTGCTGTATTTCCACCCCTTTCCTTTAAAAATGACTGTCCAGCGAGAGCCTGTAGGCAGCTCTGCCTCAGGATGACCCCAGGATCATGGACTGTGCCTGTCTTAGGTTGTCCTATTCGGGCATGAACCTTACCCATCATTGGAGCATGGGCGTACACGTCCATGTCCTGGCCTAGGTTGATTCAGCCCAACAGGATCTTACCTGTCGTTGACTACTAGCCCTCCAAGGGGCATCATCCTGGGGAATCAGTCTAGGTGGGAATTATTTGTAGGAGGCCTCATACATTTGTGTAAGCCAAGTCTGTGGGCCTGCATAGGGCGGGTTGAAATCATTTTCGTGTATTGCTCTGAGGGCCTGATACACTGAGTGACTCAATTTTTTCTGACTGCAGGAACAAAGAACAAGGCATTTAAGAAGTAGAAAAAGAAGAATAATTATGCCTGTCAGGAGAAGGTAAGTGACGATCCACGATGGGTCAAACAGTGCTTTTAGATTAGACCAGATTTTCTCTAAGTACCCTGAAATGATGTCCAGCGTGGGGGTGCGGGTATAATTTAGAGCAATAATTTGATTAGTGAATAATATAGAATAATTAAGAAACTTTTGATTCCCGTGGCCGTGAATATAGTGCATGAGTTGTAGGTGCACTTCAGTAATATTTTGTACTTTACAGGGGGTGAGACAAAGTGACCTAAAGTGAGGGTCACAAGCTAGCAGAGCCATGTCTTTGGTAATTGCCAGTTCTTCACTTAAGAGATCAGTTTGTTGTTGTAACACATTAATTGCCTGGTGAAGATGCTGATTGATAAGGGACTGAGTGTGAAAGGTAGAGGAGGTTTTGGATGCAGCCTCATTGAGTGTCTCCACAGTAGTGGAGGATTGGGTGATAGCTACTTCAGAGGTGGCTGCTGACCCTAATGCAAGGATGATGGCTGAGATGAGAGGGGCAGTGACCCCAAAATCCCGTTTTAATTGGGGGGCTTGTGACAAGGCTGTCCGCTCTATAAGGGTGACAGCATGGAAGTGGGTTGCATTGGTGACTGGAACCCAAAGGGCCAAGGGTTCACACATAAAGAGAACTATATGAGATGGATGGTTCCAGCAGGCCACCAGTACACAGGTGGTGTCAGTATTGGAGCAGTTGAGTTGTCCCTGAGGGTCGGAGGTAACATTGGCTAGCAATAAGGAAAAGAGGGACCGCACGCAAATGGGGGTAAGGGGCCAGGATGTCGTGTGATCAATGGATGTAAGGATTTTGTTTTCGGCACAAGTAGAGGGATTGGTGTCAGTGTAAGTGCCGTTGGAAAGCTGAAGGCCCTGCTGTGCCAGTAATGGCCTCATGTCCATGCAGGCGTGTGGCCCACAGATGTCCCAGTTACCAAGTATTGATTTGCAGTTGGTATGGGAGATCTTAATGCCACAGGGATAGGTGGGGGCCAGTTGTCTCCAAGATCCTAGGGGGTGATTAACGGGGGAGTGGCTGAAGCAGCAAAAGGGAGGGATGGCATGGTTGGGCTTAGGGTGGCATCTCTGCCACAGTATAGGGAGCGTGAGGAAAAAGGGTGCAAGGGAGCATGTGTGTAGGCAGTTGGGGAGTGGTGGGCATAGAATGGCAGGGCAAAATGGCGGCAGAGGGTTGGCGGTCTTCTCTGCCTCCCCTGTTATTATTGTCCCCAGTGCAGCGATGACCAAGGTTACATCGGTATTGTCAAAGGTAGGGGAAAGGCCCTGGAGTTTAAGCATGTAAGCCGAGGAGGCACTGCCAGTATAATCTTGGACGATCAGGTTGAACAGTCCAATGCATGAGGATGTGTTGTTGGTAGTGAAGCACAGAGAGTTATTTAGGGGCCAGGAGCCATTGAGTGATTCCCAGGAAGTAACTGGGTCCATGGTGGGGAGGCCAAGTGTAGAATTAGTTGAATAGAGGGTGGGGTAGGCTGGGGAATGAAGCAATAAGGGCAAGAGTATAGGTGGGGAGGGGACCAAGGCCCAGAGATCATGGGCCGTGGCAGGGGTGGGGAAAAGCAAAGCAATTATCTAGATAGCGGCGAGGTCTCTGGGTCCTTGGGGTCCTCTTGGTCGTTTGCTGGTCTTACATCTCTTGCTGGAACCCATACTGGCTTTGTTTCTGTCTGAGGAAAGACACAAGCATAGCCTTGCCCTCTTGTTAACAAGGGGGCGGGCAATTGCCATTGACATGTTACGGAGTCCTTCCATCTCACTAGTGGCAGGGGTGTAGGCCTACATATGGTAGCCAAGTGTTTGTAAGCCTGGCTCAACCCATTTTCACTGAAGGACAGGAAATTAATGCTGAATAGAGCTTCAATTAGAGCTGGGTGCGGGTCTCTTTTAGACTCAGGGGTAGCCAATTTTTGTAATGTTTCTTTGAGGGTCCTATTTGCCCTCTCCACAATGGCTTGTCCCTGTGGATTATAAGGGATGCCAAGGGAGTGACTAATTTTCCATGTTGACAGGAACGATTCGAATTGTAGAGAGGTGTGATGCTGGCCCACTATCAGTTTTTAGGGTCCATGGCTCTCCCATTATCAGCATTGCTGATTTGACTACCTTAATGGAGTGTGAGGCCTTTCACTGGTTTGAGAAATAGTGAAAAGAAAGGAGGAGTAGGTGTCAACAATGACATGGACATACTTAAGATTACCAAAGGAGGTGTAATGGGTGATGTCCATTTGCCAGAGGGCATTGGGTAGGAGACCACACGGGTTAACTCCATATCGATTGAGGGGGCCTAAGGCAGCAAGGGGTGTACATGAAACACAAGATCTGCTCAGATGTTTGCATTGAGAGATGGGTAGGTCGGGTAGAAGGTGGTGCAGACTGCGAGGAGAAAGGTGAAATTGTTGGTGCAAAGCTCTGGCTTGTTCTAGTAGAGGAATCTCTAATAAGTTTATCTACTTTGTCATTTCCCTTTGCCAAGATCCCAGGGAGCTTGATGTGTGATCTTATGTGGGAGATGTGCCAGGGCCATTATCTGTTATCTAAGATAATCTGGAGAGCTCTCATCATTCTAGTGATGGGATCCTTGTGGCCTTTTACCCAAGCAAAGGGAAGATATCTGAGGGCCTGAACCACATACTGGCTGTCAGAGAATATATTGAGCAGCTCAGTCTGGCAGACTTGGAAGATTTTTAACAAGACCTGGAGCTCCCCCAACTGGACAGAGCCGAGATTGGCTTGCACATAACAGGTGTCATCCTTTCCCATGCCCTGAATGACAATGCCATAACGGGCCTTATTGGCATCCGAGAAGGCTAGCATGGCTAAAGGTAGGGGATTTTTGCAGGAGGAAGTGTGTGGCTGAGTGGTGATTTCCAAACAGGCCAGGCTGGCCAGTCGCTTATCTGTGGGTGTGTGCTTATCCAACTCCCCTATGAACCCGGACATCATTAGTTGGAAAGCCAGAGAGTCTGCCCATAATGTTTGGGAATGCTTAAGAGGAAAGGGCAGTATAATTTTGTCAGGTTACCTTTCTGAATATGTGCCTGGCTGTCGGGCCTTAATTGCTAACTTGAAGGCAATATCATACTTAGAGCTAAGCCTAGTTAGGTCCGAGGTAGTCAGGTGGATCCACACCAGGGATTCTTGCTGCCATAGCGCTCCCAAGACACCATTTTTAGTCCAGAGGATCAAGGCCAGTAATGGTCCTGCTGGATCATGATGTCGGAGTGACACAGACCTGAGTATATGATCTATCTTATTAAGAAGATCTTTAGCTGACTGGATGAGAGGGATCCTTGAATTTGGTGAATTATGGCCTTCCAGCAGGGAGAACAAGGCCCAGAATTCCAAGTCAGGGACTGGTATAAATTGTTTGAGCCAGTTTATAGGGCCTGGCCAGTATTTCCAATGAGGGAATTTAAAGGATTCAGTTTTGGATATAATGATGACATCAGCCCCTGTGTCTAGTAGGCCCTTTATGGCAGTTCCATCTAGAAAGAGGGTCATTAGTGGGGAGTGGTTGAGGATTGGGAGAGTCCATAATATCTGTCTCATTTCCCCTCTTGTGGGTGGGGCTGAGGGGGACCCAGGTGGAGTTTAAAGGAGCCGAGTCCAGTTGAGGCTGTGACCTACAGTCTTTAGGCCAATGGAACCCTCTTTTGCACTTGGGGCAGCGAGTCTTGGGGCGGACTCTACCTCTTGGGCAGTGGCTACAAAAGTGCCCAAGCCTCCTACAGTTCCAGCAACCTTCCCATATGCCAAAATGGGTGGGTTTTCCTTGTGACAAAAGAGTCTCCAAGGAGGTGGTCAAAGCCTCAATAGGGCCCACCCTAGGGTCTAAGTCTCTAGTAGCGAGTACCCATTTGTGAATGTTATCATTGTGGACAGGTGCAATAGGGAGTAGGGATGTTTAGTCCCTCCCAAGTTAATTGTTTGATAAACACCTCTCAGGTGGGTTCAGAATCCACCCTCCTCTCTACTGCCTCGGTGACATGGGTAAGGAAATCCATGAAAGACTCCCCTGACTGTTGAATCAAATTACGGAAAAAGACTTGTGGGTCGTTGGGGGAGCAACATTTAAGGGCCTTAAAGGCCAAGTCAGAAACTTGTTGAAAATAGGCATGGAGGCCAATAGTAGACTGGGAGATGGGGTCAGTATATTGTCCACATCCTATGAGCATGTCCAGCGTAATGTAATATTAGAAATTTAGGCATGCCTGGTTTTCAGCCTGATCGTCATCGGCTGTGCACCAGTTTAGAAAGACTGAGGGTTCTAAGACTGCCTTTAGTAAGCTATACCAATCATAGTGGGTTTGTAACTGTAAGGACCACTGGCAAAGAACCTGTTCGAAATATGGGGAGTCAGGCCCCGATTCCTCAGCTGCCTTGTGGAAAAGAACGAGGTCAGCAAGTGGAGTGGGCAGCCATGGATGCTGAGCCAAATTGGGGCCAATGTTAACCGGAAAGGTGGGTGAAGCTTTAAGGAGGGCAGCCTAGGAGGGAGGGGTACAGTAGCAAGGGAAGAGGTGGGATGGTTACTTGGAGGGGGGAGAGAGTAACTCTTTCCACAGGTGGGGGAATTTGGGGCATGGTAGCTCTAGGAGAGTATCCTGAGATATAGGCAAAGGAGCTCCTTCCTTATTGGATGTGAGCACAGAGGCAGCATAAACCTCCAGGTCCAGGGGGTCCAGGAGGTCCAGGGTCAAAATAATAGCCAGATCTACACTAGATTACTCCCAGCAGTGTTTGTTGTGGGCCGAGATTGCTGCCTCAGGAGAGGAGGATTTAAGGCTAGCAATGATGGCTAGGAGATCGGTACGAATGATGCGGGGGGAGTGATCCCTGACCTGACCTCCCTTTTGCAGGCCAGGAAGAGGACCTGCATCCATGTGTCAGGGTCCCACATGTTTTCAGGGGAGACCCACAGAGCCAAATTAGTGGCTTCATCCCAAAAGTGTTCGATATCTATTGGTTTCACTTTCAACCCTCTGGTTTTAAGGAGCACCTTGAGTGCTGCCATTTGTGGTTCCCTGCATTGTGGTGGTAAATTGCCCATTGTGGGAGGGTCTCACGAAGGGGAATTCACCACAAAAGTAGAAGACAAGGGTGACTACTAAGAGGGCACAAAGGAAGCAAAGAAGCACTGTGAGCTACTAAGATGTAAACTGCCCCGACATGTAAAAGTGTATCAGATCCAAATGTCTTGTGATCAGTGTGGGACTTCTGGAGGCCAGAACACCTCCAGCCATATGCTCACATGGTGTCTCCGGGACAGGCAACAGGGTGACCCAAAGCCTGGGCTCTGAGTTCAGGGTCGATCAGCCCTTATGTGAACTCACTGGGATGAGCTGAGAGGGGGGAGGTGCCAACGTGGGCTTCAGGACCATGTGGCATAGTGTGCCTCCCTGATCTAACAAACTAGTCCAACATTAAAGACGACAGACAGGGTAGAGGGGACAGAGGAGGGAGCTACTTGCTTACCCTCGAGCAGCCGAAGAAACAGACAAAACCAGGGGCCTACTTATCCAATGAACTGAGGTTCTGGGCGTTGCCAACACCATGGGCAGGAGTCCTTGTGCAGGTGCCAGGTGTTGTGGGTTCTCCTCAGGCCAGTTGTGAAGACCCTAACCTGGATCAGGTACCCTGCTGATTGGAGGGGCAAGAGGCACAGACACACAAAACACAGACTCCAGGAGTCAGGTAGAAGCAAACACTAGGCGAGGTGCTGCAGGCTCGTCTAATGCAGGAGGGGGCATGCCTTATATTTCCCTTTTCTCCGCCCACAAGTCCCTTTAGTCAGCGTATCATTTTCTAATTGGTCCGTGCCACAGAGTCTGTCAGCAGTCACTGGTTTTGCAAGCAGGGTACAGAGGCATGGGCTCCTTTTGGTGGGCTATTTGTGGACCAAGAAGTGAAGTGAATTCTTGCTGAATCCCAGGGCTCTGTGTCTGTGCCATCTTCGGAGGTCTCCTGCTGCAAAGGATCTCATGATTTCTGCTCTGACCACCTCCCAGGCACAAGGGCTGTGTTTCTGATCTCTCAGATAGGCAGTGATCCTATGGAAGTACTTCCTTACAGCCACTAGGGTGTTCTCTGTTCCAGGGAAGGCTCTAGTACCTCCATCTGCAGTATCTGACAGGCTTGCAAAGCATTCAGCAGCTGATAGAAGCGTGCAAAAGAGTCTTGCCATGAGTGTCAGTCTCTTTGCTTCAGAAATATATGTGTCGCTTGTGTATCTAAGTGCTTGCTTCCTGTAGAAAGAACAGTAGTTCTAGCAACGTGTTTACTACAGTGAATATGAATGAACAGAAGCATTTTGTGTCAAACCCCGTTTCCTACAAATTGCATGGAAAAGAGTGTTGCAATGATTGGCAGTCTCGTTGCTTTAGAAAAATATGTGTTGCTTGTGTATCTAAGTGCTTGCTACCTGTGGAAAGAAAAGTAGTTCTGAGAATGTGTTTACTACAGTGAAAACGAATGAACAGAAGCATTTTGTGTTAAAAACCCGTTTCCTACGAATTGTATGCAAAAGAGTCTTGCCATGACTGTCAGTCTCCTTGCTGTAGAAACATATGTGTCGGTTGTGTATCTAAGTGCTTGCTTACTCGGGAAAGAACAGTAGTTCTACAATGTGTTTACTACAGTGAAAATGAATGAACAGAAGCATTTTGTGTTAAACCCCATTTTCTATGAATAGTATGAAAAAGAGTCTTGGCATGAGTGTCAGTGTGTTTGTTTTAGAAACATATGTGTCGCTTATGTATCTAAGTGCTTCCTCCCTGTAGAAAGAACAGTAGCTCTAGCAATGTGTTTACTACAGTGAAAATGAATGAACAAAAGCATTTTGTGTTAAAACCCGTTTCCTAAGAATTGTATGCAAAGAGTCTTGCTATGAGTGTCAGTCTCCTTGCTGTAGGGACATATGTGTCACTTGTGTATCTACATGCTTGATTCCTGTAGAAAGAACAGTAGTTCTAGCAATGTGTTTACTACAGCGGACACGAATGAACAGAAGCATTTTGTGTTAAAACCTGTTTCCTACAAATTGTGTGTAAAAGAGTCTTGCCATGGTTGTCAGTCTGTTTGCTTTAGAAACATATGTGTTGCTAAGTGCTTGCTTCCTGAAGAAAGATCAGTAGTTGTAGCAATGTGTTTACTATATTGAAAACGAATGAACAGAAGCACGTTGTATGAAAACCCGTTTCCTGTGAATTGTATGGGAAAGAGTCTTCCCATGAGTTTCAGTCTCTTTGCTTTAGAAACATATGTGTCGCTTCTGTATCTAAGTACTTGCTTCCTGTATAAAGAACACTAGTTCAAGCAATGTGTTACTACAGTGAAAACGAATGAACAATAGCATTTTGTGTTAAAGCCAGTTTCTGACGAATTGTATGCAAAAGAGTCTTGACATGAGTGTCAGTCTCTTCGCTTTGAAACGTATGTGTCGCTTCTTTATCTAAGTGCTTGCTTCCTGTAGAAAGAACAGTAGTCCTAGCAACGTGTTTACCACAATGAAAACGACTGAACAGAAGCATTTTGTGTTAAACCCCATTTCCTACGAATTGTATGTGAAAGAGTCTTGCCATGGTTGTCAGTCTGCTTGCTTTAGAAACATATGTGTCGTTTCTTTATCTAAGCACTTGCTTCCTGTAGAAAGAAGAGTAGTTCTAGCAATGTGTTTACTACAGTGAAAACGAATGAATAGAAACGTTTTGTGTTAAAACTCGTTTCCTACGAATTGTATGCAAAAGAGTCTTTCCATGACTGTCAGCCTTTTTGCTTTAGAAACATATGTGTCGCTTGTGTATCTAAGTTCTTGCTTCCTGTAGAAATAACAGTAGTTCTACCAACGTGTTTACTACAGTGAAAACAAATGAACAGAAGCATTTTGTGTTAAAAACCATTTCCTATGAATTGTATGCAAAAGAGTTTTGCCATGAGTGTAAGTCTCTTTGCTTTCGAAACATATGTGTCATTTCTTTATCCAAGCGCTTGCTTCCTGTAGAAAGAACAGTAGTCCTAGCAACGTGTTTACCAAAGTGAAAACAAATGAACAGAAGCATTTTGTGTTAAACCCCGTTTCCTATGAATTGTATTCAAAAGAGTATTGCCATGAGTGTCAGTCTCTTTGGTTTAGAAAAATATGTGTCGGTTGTGTTTCTAGGTGGTTCCTTTCTGTAGAAAGAACAGTAGTTCTAACAATGTGATTATAATGCTGAAAACGAATGAGGAGTAGTTTCTGTTAAAACCCGTTTTCTATGAACTGCATGAAAAAGAGAATTGCCGTGAGTGTCAGTCTCTTTGCTTTAGAAAAATATGTGTCGGTATTGTATCTAACTGCTTTCTTTTTCATGAAAGAACAATAGTTTTATCAATGTGTTCATAATAATGAAAACGGATGAACAGAAGCATTTTGTGTTAAAACCCGTTTCCTATGAATTGTATTCAAAAGAGTATTGCCATGAGTGTCAGTCTCTTTGAAGAATGAAGAGAAGCATTTTGTGTTAAAAGACGTTTCCTACGAATTGTTTGAAAAAGAGTATTGCCATGATTGTCAGTCCCTTTCCTTTAGAAAAATATGTCTTGGTTGTGTATCTAAGTGCTTTCTTTCTATAGAAAGAACAGTAGTTCTAACAATGTGTTTATAATAGTGAAAACGAATGAACAGAGGCATTTTCTGTTAAAACCCGTTTCCTACGAATTGTATGAAAAAGAGTATTGCCATCTGTGTCAGTCTCTGTGCTTTAGAAAAATATGTGTGTGTTTTGCATCTAAGTGATTGCTTTCTGTAGAAAGATCAGTAGTTCTAACAGTGTGTTTATAATAGTGAAAAGGAATGAACAGCCGAATTTTGTGTTAAAACCCGTTTCCTACGAATTGTATGAAAAAGAGTATTGCCATGAGTTTCAGTCTCTTTGCTTCAGAAAAATGTGTCTCGGTTGTTGCGTACATAAGTGCTTGCTTTCTGTAGAAAGAACAGTAGTTCTAAGAATGTGTTTATAATTTTGCAAAAGAATGCACAAAATATTTTGTATTAAAACCCCGTTCCTACGAATAGTATTCAAAAGAGTATTGCCGTGAGTGTCAGTCTCTTTGCTTTGGAATAATGTTTCTCAGATGCGTACATAAGTGCTTGCTTTCTGTAGAAAGAACAGTAGTTCTAACAATGTGTGTAACAGTGAAAACGAATGAACTGAAACATTTTCTATTAAAACACGTTTCTTACGAATTTTATGAAAAAGAGTATTGCCATGAGTGTCAGTCTCTTTGCTTTGGAAAAATATGTCTCGGCTGTGTATATAACAATGTGTTTATAATAGTGAAAACGAATGAACAGAAGCATTTTGTGTTAAAACCCTTTTCTTACGAATTGTATTCAAAACAGTATTGCCATAAGTTTCAGTCTCTTTGCTTTAGAAAAATATGTGTCGGTTGTGTATCTACGTCCTTGCTTTCTGTAGAAAGAACATTAGTTCTAACAATGTGTTTATAATAGTGAAAACGAAGGAACAGAAGCATTTTGTGTTAAATCCCGTTTACTATGAATTGTATTCCAAAGAATATTGCCATGATTGTCAGTTTCTTTTCTTTAGAAAAATATGTCTTGGTTGTGTATCTAAGTGCTTGCTCTCCGTAGAAAGAACAGTAGTTCTAACAATGTGTTTATAATAGTGAAAACGAATGAACAGTAAGAAGATGATGCTGTACAGCAATCTCTACTCCATAAAATAACTACCATCATCATGACTTCAGCTGGGCCTGATCATTAAAGATCATCACATTTGGACTTGTTGACAGTTGTGCTGATTCATTAAAGGAAGGCCAAGTAGGGTCATTGGACCATCACCAGAGTATCCAGCCACTCTTCCCAGTCAACTACATGAAATATGGCCATAATCATATGCGGTCTTCTGGATTTGGGGGGCGGGCTAAAGTATACAATCTGGGGAAGGCTAGGAAGAGAAGGCTTGACCCATGCTGGATAAAGGCTCTCCAGTGTGCATACCCTCAGGTCATACATACACCTCAGCAACCACTCAGTTATCTCAGTAAGCGCAGTAATTTCATTGCTTCCCCAGTAAAACTTTAATCAAACATTGGCTTGACACTAGAACCTTAAAAGGGAATAAGCATTGCTTAGGTTCCCCAGGAAAAGAAGTCTCACAATCTTTGGAAAAATTTATTTTTTAATGCTATTATGTCTCATAATTATTAAAAAAGAAAATGAGAATGTAAAAGATGTAAAAGGATATGGAAATGGTGATATTTTCCAAAATAGACAGAAAAATTGAGAAAGCCTAAGGAAGTGATGAAGGTCTGTGTAGGTTTGTTATGATATTTAAAGGATGAGATAAAAACAACATACACATAATCTGACATTTTATAAGTTCATAGTTTAATCAACTAGTTTAAGGAACAAAATATATATCTAGTCAAGGTTTATCTGAGAATGTTTTTTTTTACTCAAGTTTTATCTACATAGCACATGGTAATTACAAGTATCAGACTGGTGGGACTAACCAGCACTGTTTACACGACATACCTTGAGATCTATACTAATTGGGTCAGAGGGATACAAAGGACATTTTTTGCTCCTTGCCCTCCTAGGTTGATTAGTTCCCAGGGA
>NW_008342090.1:0-233 GCF_000622305.1 Nannospalax galili | reverse complement strand
AAATAAGTAACAGAGAACGATTGTGAAACAAGAAGGAAGAAGCAAAAGAAAAGAGCTGTATGTAAAGACTGCTGTGGAAGTCATCAGAGGAGAGGTAACACTTATGAAAGCAAGCTTTGGGGGTACCATGTAAGGACAGAGAAGAAGTGAAGTAAAAGGACATGAGAGGCATGAAGGGGCGGAATGCCGGTGTGTAAATCTGAAGGAAGGTAAATCTGAAAGGGTACTTCAAG
>NW_008342089.1:381826-382500 GCF_000622305.1 Nannospalax galili | reverse complement strand
GATGAGTGGATAATGAAAATGTGGTTCATTTATATGACGGAGTTTTATTCATCAGTAAAGAAAAATGAAATCATGAAACTTGCAGGTGAATGGATGGAACTAGAAATTGTTATGCTAAGTGAAATAACACAGACTCAGAACAAAAACGACATATATTCTCCTTCATATGTGGATCCATATACCAAATCCTGATAAGTGATTATGTATCCAGACATAACTACAGGAACCAGGATAATGAAAAGGAACCAGGGAGGTAAAGGAAAAGAAAGAACCTGAAAGAGAACAGTAGGAAACAAGTGTTAATAAGGGAGATATGGATAAAAAATGGGGTTATTTTAAGGGGAGCGGGGAGGGAAGGTTACACAAGGAAACTAGGGTATAAAGGGAAAGAAGGAGCTAAAGAGAGGTCGGACCATAGGAAAAGAGTATTAAGGGGCGAAATGGGAAAAATGGGGGCACCTTAAATGGGGAAACCATGGTGGAGGGTTAGACAATGCAAGAGATAAATAATGCCTAGCTAGTTATAAAAAACCAGAAGGAACCATATTAGTCCAACAGCCTACTGACAAATTATACATACAACTAGATCAAGGAATATAATATATGTCTAGGCAAGGTTTATCTGAGAATGTTTGGTCTTTGCCCAAGCTTTATCTACATAGCACATGGTAATT
>NW_008342089.1:377980-381078 GCF_000622305.1 Nannospalax galili | reverse complement strand
ACCCAGGTTTGGTTCCCAGCACCCATATGGCAGTTAACAACATCTGTAACTCCAATTCCAGGGGATCTGACCTCTGAGGGTATTGAAAAACATGGATGTATTTGCATACATGCAGGTAATACACTCATACACATGAGATAAAAATAATAAAATATTTTTAAAATATTTGGGAGGAAGAAGAGATGGTTTAGCAATTAAGAGCACTGGCTGCTCTTGTAGAGGACCCTAGCACCCACATGGTGGTTAATAATCTCCTAAAACACCAGTTCCAGAGAATTTAACATCTTCCTCTGGCCTCTGCAGGTACCACATGACACAAGTGCACTTACAGACATTCAGGTGAAACACTCATACACATAAAATAAAAATAAATAATTTAACCAGGCATGGCGGCACGTGCCTTTAATTCCAGCACTCAGGAGGCAGAGGCAGGCAGATCTCTGTGAGACGGAAGCCAGCCTGATTTATATAACAAGTTCTAGGCCACCTGGGGATACAGGGACATGTGACTTCAACAAACCAAAAAAAGTTTACTTATTATTTTCTTAAAATTTTTATGTGTATCATGTATAACTGTATTAATTCAACACTGTGAACCTAAAAATTTATAGCCACTTTTGAAAGAGATGCATCCTTGCTCTGGAAATTGTTACTGAATATGTTAAAGCTGTAATGAAAAATAAACAAATAAATAAAATATTTTTTTAAAAGAAAGAATTCTTGTTATCTTTGTTTCTCTGGGATTTATGACATTTGTTTTTTTGACCAATATTTTTACCTATGTAGCCAGAATAGCTATTAAACCTCCCAAGTACAGATTTTCCTGATTTTTTTCTTTTTTTTTTTTTTTTTTTTGAATCAGGGTCTCCCTATATCCCTGTAGCCTCAGATGGCCTGGAATTTGCTATGTAGACCAGGCTGGCCTTGAACTCACAGGCTTGCCTCTGCCTCCCAGGTGCTGGGATTAAAGGCATGTGCCACCACACCTAGCCCTGATTTTCTTTAATCATCAAACATTTTTTTGTCTTTTTGAGATAGGGTCTCCCTGTAGCTCCAGCTGGCCTGGAACTCACTATGTAGACCAGGTTGGCCTTGAACTCATATAGATCTGCGTGCCTCTGCCTCCGAGTGCTGGGATTACAGGCAAGTGCCACCACCCGTGGCTAATCATCAATCAAGCTCTTATCAGAGCATCTGATCAGTCTAAGATAACCAGAGTTTCCCCACTAAGTCTATCTGATTTCTAGCAGCATAAGGAAACACACTTGTTTAATTATTCAAGGAGGCATCTTATTTCTGTAGGCAGGCTGACCTCCTCACATGCACTGTCCAACCCTGAGCACTGTAGGAGCCACATGACTTCCTTCCTCCGGGATTATAAACCCAGATGCAGAATCCAGGCCTTTACCTTGACTGTCGAGTGCCCTGCTGGCTTCCCAAGGCAGGACACTTGACAAATGCTTGCTGGTTGCCCAGTAAGGACAGACCCTTCCACCTCACTGCGTTCCTCCTTGGTCAGCTTGCTCTCTTGGTCTGCTAAGTGGATGTCCTGAACGTCCTGGTGCTGCCACCTAGAGGTTCCTCTTAACCTTGCTCTTATTCACAGGAGCACTTCCCCAATGAGTTTACCTCAGGAGATGGAAAGAAAGGTATGTTCCTGAACTTTCCTCTTGGTCAGCCTCATCTTCGCCTTCTCCATCTACTTCCTCTGGGCAGGGTCTGACCCACAGCCTGTCTGTATGTTTAGCACTTCAGAAGGGAGCACCGACTCTCCTCTGTTTGCTTTTTGCTTTGTGGGAGTTCCACGGTGGCTGGGGTCACTCACTGGTGACCACCTTTTTCTCCAACTGGGGATCAAATGGGAATGGGACTGGTCTCTCTGCCTCCTCAGGACTACTGTGAAAATGGACCATAGAGATAAGGGGGACCCTTTGTGAGCTCCCTAGAAGGGGCAGAGGACCTACACACAGGCTCCCATCTTCCTTCTTCCTCCCTATCTGCCCAGCTGTACCAATGCCCCTGAGTCAGCACAGATTGCCATCGGTCTGGAGTAAGCAGTACGTTGTGGTCTGAGGGCGGCTACCAACACACCTGCTAGAAATCCCCACCTCAGGGTCCCATGACTCTGGCCAAGGATGTGAGAGGAAAGGGCTGCCAAGAGGTATCTTACCTGGCTTGGTAGGTTACCCCCAGAAAGCTATAGGAGGGTGAACAGAACTGTTTTCCAGATTCCCTCCAGGTGAAGCACCTGGTGGCACCCCAATTGCAGTTTGTTTCCTTACAATGGACAAACAGAAGATGTGGTGAAAGGGGGCTCTGAGCCTGTGTTGTGTTAGATGGGCATCCTCATTCACCTTGGGAGCTCTTAGCACTCTGCACTGGTGAAGGGCCTGAGGCATGGAGAAGGGGTGAGCTGGCAAGACAAGCAAGGCAGTTTTTGCATTTTCCCAAGTGGGGCTACCACAGGAAGTGGGTCACACAGGAAGCCCCTAGAGCCTGTGACTCCCTAGGGCTTTGAGCTGCTGGTGTCGAGAGGAAAGAGCTAACACCTCTAAAAGGTGACATTTAGAGATGTTCTTAAGGGCAGCAAGTGATGTAGGTCCAACCTCATGGAGGACCTTCAGGCCTGAGGAGGGAGACAGGTCCTTTGGCCCTCAGCCTATGGCAGACACTGGGGAGGTGGTATGGATGCCTTGGCCCACTTTTCCCTCCATTAAGCCTGCCCCTTTGCAGAACCCACACCATGTACAAGCTCATGGCTGCTTGTCTTTGCCTCTTAAGCACACTGTGACTTCGGCTACTTTTATGGCTCAAGCTATGTGTCAGCTCCTGATGGCAGCCGAACTCCTGGACTCTCACGTAATCGGGATGGGTTGCTGGTTGCTGAGCTCAACCTCAACCTCTGTCAGCAAATGAATGACATCTGGAACTTCAAGGTGGGTCTAAGGCCCCTCTGTTGCCTGCTCCTCTGCTTTGGCCTCCATCCAGTCTGCAGTGGCAGGAACTGCAACATTCGTTCCTACAGGCAGCTGGCAGGAGGCACCAGCTCCCCACTCTGCTGGTACCCTGCTGGCTGTGGAGAGGAGGCATTAGACAAA
>NW_008342089.1:375794-377760 GCF_000622305.1 Nannospalax galili | reverse complement strand
AAGGTTTGTTACACTCATTCAGCCGTTTGTGAGTAAAGATGAATGTCCTGCTCCAAATGACTGAATGGCGTTGCTGAGTGTGGCTGGGAGAAGCCCTAGCACCCCTGTCCAGCCAGACATGGACTAGACCTCCCCCACTGACCTGAGTGTGGGTCCTCAATCGTTCTCCAGGCTCAGATTCTTGTAAGACAAGCAAGACAGTGCCCACGAGGTCTCCTGGCCTGTCCCTCCTCTTGGGCAGCCGATATCAACGCAGGATTCGATTTAAGTCAGAACCTGGACCCATGAATGTACCCAGCTCTTTTAACAAGTATCTCCAGGGATAAGTAGAATGTTCTCTTTAGATTTTCCCAAAGCAAAGCAAAAGGCTTCCCAGCAGAGATGGGCGTGAGCTCTCGTCCAGTGTTGAAAGGAGCTGGCAAGGGAAGGGGAGGATGGGAGGGAGGGAGGCCCGGGAAGGAGCAACATGGGTGGGCTTTCCAGCTCCCAGCCCTGGTCTCCATCTGTTTCTAATCAGATGCCACATGGAACAGGAGGAACAGGAAGGCCTCAGGCTCAGCCAAGAGACCTGAATCCAAATTGCTTCTGTTGGGGCCACTCTATTCTGAGTCTCAGGGGTTCTTGGAAAGCACAGGACACCCCTCCTCCATCCGGCCTCACAGCAGACCACACCTCCTAGATGGAGAGGTCACTGTACACCGGGCTGGGCTGGGCTTGTGAAGTGTCTTTTGTCCATGAATTTCACTGACTTCAGTTCTGAGGTCACAATGCAGTTGCTTCTCTCTATCCCAGTCTGAAATTGTGCTGTCAACCAGCACAATGGATACATTTCTGTCCTATGGCCGCCCCCTAGTGGCAAGAGCTGGTAGCAAGTAACAAATAGGAAATTGTTTTTCTGATTTTAAAAACGTTATTTTTTAAAGTTTTTAAACAAATTTTTCACTAAATTTTTGTGTATTTCATACAGAACATCTTAATCATCTTTATACCCCCTTCCGCACTGGCATCCTCCCATAGCCACCCCCACGCTGGAATTCATACATTCTGTCATTTATGTTAAGGCCTATCAGTGTCAAGTGAGTGTCCCCAGATGTTCCTCTGTGCAAGTTCATCCACTGAGGTCCTACCTAGAGTCCCTCCCTTTAAGAAGATCATCCCTGGGGCTGGAGAGATAGCTCAGCAGTTAAGAGCATTGGTTGCTCTTATGAAGGGCCCACATGGCGGCTAACAACTGTCCATAACTCTAGTTCCAGGGGATCTGATGTTCTCTTCTGACCTCCGCAGGCATTGCACAACATGGGTGCACTTATGCACATGCAAGCAATACACTCATACATATAAAATAAAAATAATAAATAAAATATTATATATATATAAAAAATCAGCCCTTCCTCACCCAGCATTAGTCAGCTGCTAATAATTCTTCGACCAAGATTGGGGCCCACTGTCCATTTGCACAGTTCTGTGCTGGGTTTTTGTCTGATTGAGTTTGCATGGGTCTTGTGCATACTAACACCATTGCTGTAGGTTCATATCAGCAGGGTGACAGGAACCTGTAGGACTCTTATTTCCGTATGATCATGCACCTCCCTGGCTCTTACAATCTCTCTGCCCCCTCTTCTCCAGTGGTCCCTGAGCCCTGGATGGGTGGATTTTAATATAGGAGTCCTGTCCAAGGACTCACACTCTGCAGACTCTTATTCTCTGTGTTTTGGCCATTTGTGACCTTTTGTGTTCCTGGCCCTCTGTTGTATGAGGGAGCTTCATTGATGAGGATTTAAAGATGTATTAGTGTTCTCTTCATCCCTTGTTCTATGTTCCGTGAGCCTTAGGTGTAAAGGTTGCATCCTAGATGCACCATATAGACTTGGGCAATTCACAAATTCACAGACAATCTCTGTGTATGATCAGTGTAGAACTCTGTAATTATCTCTATTTCTTGAAAAAGAAACTTTTTTGATAGGTG
>NW_008342089.1:373549-374211 GCF_000622305.1 Nannospalax galili | reverse complement strand
CTGGCAGAGGATCCCCCATCCTGGTTAAGGCCCCTCTTGGTGAGAAAGCCTCATGCTTGCCCACCAAAAGTCTCCATCATGGTCACCCAGGAAGGTTTGAAGTCCTCCAGTCACAGAGGCGGGGATCCTAGTGCTCCACCAGTTCTCCCCGAGAGCTCCTCCCTCTACCCCCCTTTGCCCGTTGAACAGCCACCACCTTATGCAGCTCCACGAGGAGGAGAAGCTGAGGTGGCCTATGGAGGGGGGGATGGAGCCGGGGGTCCCCATGGGAATCCAAT
This sequence comes from Nannospalax galili, assembly GCF_000622305.1. Classification (NCBI taxonomy): domain Eukaryota; kingdom Metazoa; phylum Chordata; class Mammalia; order Rodentia; family Spalacidae; genus Nannospalax; species Nannospalax galili. Next base: position 373,933 of record NW_008342089.1, on the reverse strand, counting down.
GGCTGCCCCCTCCCCAGACTCCTCTACAGGAGAGGGTGGATGACCTGGAGAGGCAGGAGGAATGCAGCTAAGGTCTCAGGGAAATAGGGACTGAATAGAAGAGGCCCCTTCCTCCACCACAGGAGGGGCAGTGCCAGTGCTGCCGATATGAGCAATTGGCGGCCCAGATGACCAACAGTATCAATACTGGCCATTCTCCTCTAGCGATCTTTACAACTGGAGGACCCAAAACCCCCCATTTTCTGAAGACCCCAAGTGTCTTATAGGTTTGGTGGAATCTATTATGTTCACTCATTGCCCCACATGGGACGACTGCCAGCAGCTGCTCCGCACCCTCTTCACCACTGAGGAGTGGGAGCGGATCCTTAATGAAGCCAGGAAGAA
>NW_008342089.1:370033-373536 GCF_000622305.1 Nannospalax galili | reverse complement strand
TACTCTTCAACCTGCCATACATGAGGCGTTCCCCCTCACACATCCAGATTGGGATTTTAGGACGGCAGAAGGTAGGGAGCATCTTTGAGTCTACCGCCAGACTCTAATGACCGGTCTCCAGGCGGCTGCAAGACGGCCCACTAATCTGGCTAAAGTAAAAACATTTGTTCAGGGAGAAACCGAAAGCCCAGCCGCATATCTGGAAAGGCTATTTGATGCCTATAGGCAGTACACCCCTATAAACCCAGAGGCAGAAGAACACAGGTCAGCTGTGGTTCTCTCTTTTATTAACCAGGCAGCCTCTGATATTAGGAGAAAACTTCATAAGCAGGAAGACCTAGGAGAGATTTCAATCAGGGAGATGTTGCAACAAGCAGAAAAGGTTTTTAATACTAGGGAATCTCCAGAGGACAGGGAGGAAAGGCTAAGGAAGGAAGAATGGGAGATGCAGAAGGAGAAAAATTGTTTAAGATCTTTTCCTGAAACCTTAATCCCTCGTGCTCTGAGGGACTCCTTGAGTCCCTGAAGAAATTGTCCCTGAGAATCCAAAGAGTTGCTCATGCTGTCTGAGAATCGCCCTTGCGTGAGCCTCGGCCGGTCAGTATAAGTGCTGACACACACCCGACAGACCCGGTCGCCTGTTAGTAACCATAGATCTTCGGTGGATGGCTTAGAAGGAACAAGTACACCGCTCCTCCTACTCCAAGCAAGCTGGCAATTTCTCAGGAGCTGGGGTCCCTCCCTATTGTGGGACTGAGAATCTCAAGCACTAATAATGCCTGTCTATTGGGTGTGTCAACCTTACCTTCTCTTCTACCGATCAGTCTCACGGTGGTCGTTCCGTGGCAATCTCGGGGGTTCGTGGGGGGTGCCTGCGCAGGCTCTCTGTGGTTGACGTTCCTCTCGGTGGTCTTCCTCGAGCCCCACATTAGGCGCCAGAGATGCCCCGACCCACAGAGCAACAGCGTGGGGCACCGAGACTGAACCTGGAGGAATGAATAGGCAGGGGGCACGAAGAAATGGAGACAAGACAGTATTCTGATCAAGTCTCTTTTATTGAGCAATCACACAGTGTTAATATAGTAAAGCGGAGGGTGGGGGAAGGTAAAGGGTGGAGAGAAGGTGGGGGGAGTGGAAGTCAGCAAGGCCCTGCTGGGGAATTTCCACTAGAGTCATGAGCCCTGGTGGTTTCACAAGATAAGGAAGTAAAATGTAGAAAAAAATCAGGGCAAGAAAAACATGTTTTTACAAGGCCACCTGGTTGTTTCAAACTGGGGCAGGGGTACACTTAAGGCTTGGCCTCCAACATCTCCTCCCTTCTACTTTAATAAAGGTAGTCCAGACTCCTCCCGTGAGGCTCTATAGTTCTCACAGTTTTTGCTCTTGGTACTTTTGGGGAGGCGAGGCAGAGCAGTGAGGGACCTTTGGGTCCCTGCCCGTGACTGTGCCCCTGTCTTAGGTTGGAAGGGATCTCCCCCAAATCATACACCCATCATGGGATGAGGCCGCAGCTTTGGCGGCCCTCCTGTCTTAGGTGTTTTAGTGAGGGGGCCACTTCTCTTACCCATCTCTGGCTGCCAGTCAAGCTCGGCGGGCAAAGATGAATGTACCAACCTCATGCTAGTCTGGTTTTTGATGGAAGTGAGAGGGGGTGGGGCCTAAGAAGACCGTTGTTTAAGATCTTTTCCTGAAACCTTAATCCCTCGTGCTCTGAGGGACTCCTTGAGTCCCTGAAGAAATTGTCCCTGAGAATCCAAAGAGTTGCTCATGCTGTCTGAGAATCGCCCTTGCGTGAGCCTCGGCCGGTCAGTATAAGTGCTGACACACACCCGACAGACCCGGTCGCCTGTTAGTAACCATAGATCTTCGGTGGATGGCTTAGAAGGAACAAGTACACCGCTCCTCCTACTCCAAGCAAGCTGGCAATTTCTCAGGAGCTGGGGTCCCTCCCTATTGTGGGACTGAGAATCTCAAGCACTAATAATGCCTGTCTATTGGGTGTGTCAACCTTACCTTCTCTTCTACCGATCAGTCTCACGGTGGTCGTTCCGTGGCAATCTCGGGGGTTCGTGGGGGGTGCCTGCGCAGGCTCTCTGTGGTTGACGTTCCTCTCGGTGGTCTTCCTCGAGCCCCACATTAGGCGCCAGAGATGCCCCGACCCACAGAGCAACAGCGTGGGGCACCGAGACTGAACCTGGAGGAATGAATAGGCAGGGGGCACGAAGAAATGGAGACAAGACAGTATTCTGATCAAGTCTCTTTTATTGAGCAATCACACAGTGTTAATATAGTAAAGCGGAGGGTGGGGGAAGGTAAAGGGTGGAGAGAAGGTGGGGGGAGTGGAAGTCAGCAAGGCCCTGCTGGGGAATTTCCACTAGAGTCATGAGCCCTGGTGGTTTCACAAGATAAGGAAGTAAAATGTAGAAAAAAATCAGGGCAAGAAAAACATGTTTTTACAAGGCCACCTGGTTGTTTCAAACTGGGGCAGGGGTACACTTAAGACTTGGCCTCCAACATCTCCTCCCTTCTACTTTAATAAAGGTAATCCAGATTCCTCCTGTGAGAGGCTATAGTTCTCACAGTTTTTGCTCTTGGTACTTTTGGGGAGGCGAGGCAGAGCAGTGAGGGACCTTTGGGTCCCTGCCTGGGTGACTGTGCCTGTCTTAGGTTGGAAGGGATCTCCCCCAAATCATACACCCGTCATGGGATGAGGCTGCAGCTTTGGCGGCCCTCCTGTCTTAGGTATTTTAGTGAGGGAGCCACTTCTCTTACCCGTCTCTGGCTGTCAGTCAAGCTTGGCGGGCAAAGGTGAATGTACCAACCTCATGCCAGTCTGGTTATAGATGTTAGGGAGTTATGTTATAAGTCCAAGGTTAAGGTACCAGGAGACCTCAAGGGTCTGTCATATTCAGTTTCCAGGGGCTCAGTCATCTCTAAGCGTTGATAGTGGATTTGAATGGGCTTAGATAAAATTGAATCAACCTGTTGTTTGATAAATTTTGTGATCCTATTGAATGCCCAGGGCCCAAGGGAAATTACTATCAGAAGGCCAAGGAGGGGGCCAAGGAGGGGAAGGAGGTAGGGCATGAGTCCGCCAAGTCCGGTCCAGAAGGGATTGTCTTGTAGTTCTCGAAGTCACTTTTCTAATTGTTCTTGGAGATTTTTTATCTTATCTTGAACTATGTTGGATTTGTTGGCGTAGAAACAGCACTTCTCCTGTAAAAACAAGCAGATGCCTCCCTTTTTGGCAGTTAACAAGTCTAGACCTCTTCTGTTTTGAAGGACTACCTCAGCCAGGCTATCAAGTTGTGTCTGGATCTCTATTATGGTTTCTGAGAGAAGTTGAACATCATCAATCAATTGTTGGGAGAGTTTATAGTAGGTGTGGGTGGCCACCCCCAAGCCTGCAGTTCCAGTAGCCAGCCCGGCGGTTACACCGAGTGTTATCATTAAGGGAATCATTTGGACAGCTCTTTTGGGACGGCCTCCCACGTATTCAAAGG
>NW_008342089.1:365736-366511 GCF_000622305.1 Nannospalax galili | reverse complement strand
GGGGGTGCCTGCGCAGGCTCTCTGTGGTTGACGTTCCTCTCGGTGGTCTTCCTTGAGCCCGACTTTGGGCGCCAGAGATGCCCCGACCCGCGGAGCAACAGCGTGGGGCACCGAGACTGAACCTGGAGGAATGAATAGGCAGGGGGCACGAAGAAATGGAGACAAGACAGTATTCTGATCAAGTCTCTTTTATTGAGCAATCACACAGTGTTAATATAGTAAAGCGGAGGGTGGGGGAAGGTAAAGGGCGGAGAGAAGGCTGGGGGAGTGGAAGGCGGCAAGGCCCTGCTGGGGAATTTCTACTACAGTCATGAGCCCTGGTGGTTTCACAAGATAAGGAAGTAAAATGTAGAAAAAAATCAGGGCAAGAAAAACATGTTTTTACAAGGCCACCTGGTTGTTTCAAACTGGGGCAGGGGTACACTTAAGGCTTGGCCTCCAACAATCCTGACCAGCCCTGTGCCCTCCTCTCCCCGGGGAGTGAGGGAATTCCTTGGCTCGGCTGGGTTTTGCAGACTCTGGATCCCAGGGTATGCAGAGATAGCCCGTCCACTGTATGAAGCCACCAAAGAAGGACCGGATTGGAGGCGGAGTCAGGAACAACAAGAAGCATTTGACAGATTAAAGGAAGCTCTTCTCCAGGCCCCCGCCTTGTCTCTGCCAGACCCAGAAAAGCCCTTCATTTTGTTCATAGATGAAAAGAAGGGAGTGGCCAAAGGAGTCCTGGCCCAACAACTAGGCCCGTGGAAGAGACCGGTGGCTTATTTGTCCAAAT
>NW_008342089.1:362994-364864 GCF_000622305.1 Nannospalax galili | reverse complement strand
TTAGAGACATTCTCTCTGAAATCATCCAGGTACGGGCAGATCTGAGAGACACGCGACTGCCAGATAGTGAATTAGACTGATATACAGATGGAAGCAGCTTCATGCGCGATGGGGTTAGATGAACCAGAGCAGCAGTAGTGACACACGTCATTTGGAGCACAGCCCTGCCCTCTCGCACTTCAGCCCAGAAGGCGGAACTTATTGCTCTCACAGAGGCACTGGAGAGAGCAGAAGGCAAGCGAGCTAACATTTATACAGATAGCAGGTATGCCTTTGGCACTGTGCATGTACATGGCGCCATCTATCGGGAAAGAGGATTCCAGTCCGCAGAAGGAAAGGAGCTGAAGAACTTGCAGGAAGTCCAAAGACTGTTAGCAGCTGTGGAAAAGCTGAGGATGGTGGCAGTTATACATGTGCCTGGGCACCAGTCCAGAAAGACTCCTGAGGCCATTGGTAACAACTTTGCTGATGCAGAGGCCAGGAGGGTAGCTCTCTTAGACCCCATTGTGCTGGCAGCTCTAGAGGTACCCATACCTGAACTACCTACCTTACCCCCCAGACCTGACTATTCCCCACATATTCCCCATGGGACTTTGAGTGGATAAGGAAACAAGATCCAGGAGAAGAGCCTGGGGAAGGAGGATGGAATAGGGACCAGGAAGGTAGACTGATCTTGCCAGAAGCACTAGGAAAATACATGCTCATCAACCTACACAGATCCACCCATCTAGGCTGGAAGAAGTTGCTCAGTCTTTTTCAGCACACACAGTTGGTATTTCCACACCAGAACGAGGCCGCACGTCAGATCACGGGGGGATGCGAGAGCTGTGCAAAGCTAAGACCAGCCCCAAAGGGGCTCCACCCGACAGGTATCCGGGAGAGGGGGAGGGCCCCAGGAAGAAGTTGGGAGATAGACTTCACTGAGGTAAAGCCAGGAAAGTATGGGTACAAGTATTTGCTAGTCATGGTGGGTACTTTTTCAGGATGGGTGGAGGCTTTTCCAACTAAACATGAAACTAGCCAGATAGTGGCAAAGAAATTAATAGAGGAGATAGTCCCCAGATATGGGGTCCCTGAGGCTATAGGTTCTGATAATGGCCTGGCTTTCATTAGTAAAGTCCTACAAGGACTAGCCCAGGCTCTGGGGACAGATTGGAAATTGCATTGTGCTTACAACCCACAGAGCTCGGGGGCAGGTAGAAGGAATGAACCGGACATTAAAGGAGACCCTTTCTAAATTGGTAATTGAGACTGGCTGTGACTGGGTGACTCTCCTCCCCTTAGCCATTTTCTGAGTTCGAAACTCCCCCTATGTGCATGGTCTAACTCCCTTTGAAACAATGTACGGGGCCCCTCCGCCAATAACCCGGAGAGCGCAGCTCCCGGGGGAAGAGAAGTCAGCCCCCGACTATTTAAATGTGTTGCAATCCCTTGCCAAAGTACAGCAGGAAATTTGGCCCCTAATCAAAGCATACTATGAAGGGGAAAGAACCCCAATTGTGGGGCATGGCATAGTCCCAGGGGATATGGTCTGGGTAAAAAGACACAAAGTAAAAACTCTTGAACCCAGATGGAAGGGACCTTATGTTGTATTGTCTACCACCCCCACTGCCCTAAAGGTTGACGGTATTGCTCCCTGGATCCACCACACCCACGTTTGGAAGGCCCTGCCTCTCGAGGACCCCGAATCCTGTGTGAAGGAGTGGGAGGTGCAGCCAAATCCTGCTAATCCCTTAAAGCTACATCTGAGCCAGACATGAAAGGATTCCTGCTAATAAGCTCACTGTTATGGGCCCTCCAGAGGACAGTAGTGTCAGCGGGAGCTCGGAACATCAACCCCCACCAACCAGTACTCCAGACATGGATCCTG
>NW_008342089.1:343413-361266 GCF_000622305.1 Nannospalax galili | reverse complement strand
GGAAAGAGGAATTTATTGCTTGTCTGAATTTACTGCTTGAATTTACTTTTTTGAATTTACTGCTTGTAACTGATTAACCCAAGTGGAGACACAGGCATCCCCAGATAGGGGCAAGTGCTGCACCCCCCAGAGCCTAGCCTGTTTGATCTGTGTTGTGTCATGTAGGCATGTCCACTTACCCAAGATAACAGGAAAGGGTTGCGCCAGGTACATACCACTCACCCTTCCCTGATTGAGACACCTGAAGGAAGTTGTGACATTTTTCTTGTTTTAAAGTTATTGGTTTGTGAAATGCTTGCTTTGAAACTATTGGCTGTATAAACGTGGGCTTTTGTGTAACGGTTGTGGAAGCCTATATAATCTTTACCTAAAATTGTCTCAGGGTCGATCACTCTAACCAGACCTGCGTGTCCTGAAAGGACGATCGGCCCCAGCTAGCTGGTTTAGTAAAACTCTGCTTGATTTTTGCATCTCCATACTCGTGCATTTGTTCTCCAGAAGAGACTCACTGAGTCACGGACCCTAACAGTGGTGACTGAGATACTTGTCTATAAATTCAAGGATCCATATTTTGCACATAGTATGAAATTACATTTGTCTAGGGATGTTACAGCCTTGGAGCTTTCTCTAAGATCTATGACCTCTCTAGCTATGTGTATTTGGCTAGGTTTACAGTACCACACGAGTTTCCTCACATTGAATAGGCTGAGTCCAATTAGGTAGCTGTTGATTACCCCAAGATAAAAGTGCCACTACTTACATCAATGTCATTTGCTGTGCTGGTCATTGATGTGGTTTTTAGGCCATGAATCCGGGGTTGGACCATCAATCGATGTTCTCCCTTACCAGCTTGTGTAGTGCTCTCCAAAGATATGAAAGCTAGCCTTCAGGGGAGGTGGCTTCCAGGTCAGTTCCAGCTCCATTGCTCCAAATCCTGTGTCCAAAGTATGTCCTATCCTCAGCAATAGAATCTTACCTTCAAGTTTTAGGAGGCAATTAAGGACTGTGGCAATGGCCTGTGTAATTTTGGGAGTCTCTTGGACTACTCTGGCCAACAACTCAAAGGAAGGTTTCTCCTGTCTGGTACTGTTTCCTGTTATGTGGCCTTCAGGTATACTCACGGACTCATGTAGAGATATTGTACATGTAATTTTTCAATAGGTTTTTGGATTAATATAATTCCCTCTGGTTTTTTATACGAGCTGGGAATTATTTATCGTTCCTTTTTCTCTCTCTGTTTTATCCTCCCCTCTCCCCATTTAAAGTGTCCCCATTTCCCAGTTTCTCCCTTGATAATTTGTCTGCTGTGGTCCCACCTCTCTTGAGCTCCTTCTTCCCCTTTATTCCCATAGTTCCTTGTACAGCCCTCCTTCTCCCCCTCCCACTTAACTACCCCCCTTTACACATTTCTTCCTTAGTAACACCCGTTTCCTACTATTATTCTCTATCAAGTTCCTTCTTTCCTCCCTGATTCCCTGCCATTTTCCTGGTTCCTGCAGTTATGTCAGGATACATACTCACTTATAATGATTTGGTGCTAGGATCCACAAATGAGGGAGAACGTCTTTTGTTTTTCTGAGTCTGTGTTACTTCACTGATGTTGAACACATTTTAAGATGTTTCTTAATCATTTTTATTTCTTCTTTTGAGAACTTTCTGTTCAGATCTTTAGCTCATCTTTTAATTGTGTCATTTGTTTTCTTCATTCTTTGTTTTTTGAGTTCTTTATATATTCTGATGTTAAGCCTTTTTCAGATATGTCACTGGTGAATATTTTCTCTCACTCCATGGGTTTTCTCTTGACTTCCTTGATTGTTTCTTTTGCTGTACAGAAGCTTTTTAGTTTAATGATTTCCCACTTGTTAATTCTTGACCTTGTTTCCTGAGAAATTGATGTCTGGTTTAGAAAATACTTTCCTACACCTATATCTTGTACCTTAATGCCAATATTTTCTTCTAATAGTTTCAGGGTTTCCAGGTTCACATTGAGGTCTTTGATCCATTTGAAGTTAACTTTTGTGTAAGGTGAAAGATAAGGTTCTAGTTTTATTCTTCTACCAGTGGAGATCCAGTTTTGCCAGTACCATTTGTTGAAGATGCTGTCTTTCTCCAGGAAGTGTTCTTGGCCCCTTTGTCAAATATCAGGTGTCTGAAATTGCATATACTCATTCTTGGGTCTTCAATTATGTTCCATTGATCTATATGTCTATTTTTGTGCCAGTGCCATGCTGTTTTTATGACTATAGCTCTATAATATAGTTTGAGATCTGATATGGTAATCCTCCCAGCATTGCTCTTTGTGCTCAGGATTGCATTGACTATCTGGGGTCTTTTGTGCTCCCATATGAATTTTAGGGTTTTTTTTTTTTTCTAATTCTGTGAAGAATGTCATGGGATTTTGATTTGGATTGCACTGTATATATATTGCTTTTGGTAGGATGGTCATTTTCACAATATTAATTCTTCCAATCTATGAGCATGGGAGGTCCTTCCAGCTTCTGGTGTCTTCCTCAATCTTTTTCTTTAAAGATTTATTTATTTATTTATTTTTGGTCTTTTTGAGACAGGGTCTCCCTGTAGCCCCAGCTGACCTGGAACTCACTATGTAGACCAGGCTGGCCTTGAGCTCACAAAGATCCGCCTGTCTCTGCCTCCTGAATGCTGAAATTGAAGGCATGCACCATCACACCCAGCTTCAGATTTAAATTTTTCATTGTAGAAATCTTTAATGTCTTTGGTCAGGTTTATTCTGAGATATTTAAAAAAAATTTTGCAACTACTGGGAATGGGAGGGTTTCCCTATACTCTTTTTCCAATTGCTTGTTATTGGTATATAAAAAGGCTACTGATTTTTGTAGGCTAATTTTGTAACCTTCCACTTTACTGAAAGTGTTAATCATTTCTAAGAGATTCCTGTTGGAATTTTGGGGATCTCTTAGGTATAGTATTATATCATCTGCAAAAAGGGATAATTTGATCTCTTATTTTCCAATTAATATTCCTTTAATTTCCTTCTCTTATCCTATTGCTCTAACAAGAGTTTCAAGCACTATATTAGAAAGGAGTGGAGAGGTTGTCTTCCTGCCCTGTTATGTCCTATCAGGAGACCTGTAGATGGGGCCTGCTAAAAGCAAGATGTTTTCAGAAAATGCCAAAATTAGGCATCCTGCCCCCAACTTGAAAGCCATAGCCGTCATATCAGTGTAAGCGAATACAGAGGAAAATAGGTCATGTTCTTCTTTTACCCTCTTGACTTCACTTTTGTGTGCCCCACTGAGATCACTGCTTTCAGTGAAACTCAACTGCCAAGTGATTGGTGCATCTGTGGATTCTCATTTCTGTCATCTGGCATGAATCAACACACCCAAGAAACAAGGAGGGCTGGGACCCATGAACATTCCCTTGGTATCAGATCCCAAGCACACCATTGCTCAGGATTATGGAGTCTGAAAGGCTGATGAAGATATCTCCTTCGGGGCCTCTTTATCATTGACGACAAAGGTATCGGCAGAGCACTATAAATGACCTTGCTGTTGGCTGCTCTGTGGATGAGATTCTGAGACTAGTGCAGGCCTTCCAGTCCACTGACAAACATGGAGAGGTGTGCCCAGCTGGCTGGAAGCCCAGCAGTGATACCATCAAGACTGATGTCCAAAAGAGCAAAAAATATTTCTCCAAGCAATATGATCAGTGGGCCATTTTCATACCAGGCTATATTGGACAGCCAGGAGAAGAAAATCTCTTTTGTACTTATTCATGCTTTTAAACACAAGATGTGTTGTGATTTAAGACATGTCTTTCCTACAGGAGTGGGGGAGGTTAGCCTTTCTTTCACTGGTGGGAATGGCCTGAGCTATGTTGTAGCAGATCATCTAATGTACTGGTAGTGGGACATCAGCCTGTTGTTCTTTTGTAGTATCTATTAAACTTGAACTGAGGAGGCTGGAGAGATGGCTCAGTGGTTAAGAGCACTGACTGCTCTTGCAGAGGACCCGGGCTTGATTCCCAGCACCCACATGGCAGCTATGAACCGTCCTTAACTCCAGTTCTAGGGGAATCCAAAGCCCTCTTCTGACTTCTGCAGCATTGCCATGACACGGGTGGACTCACATACATGCAGACAATACACTCGTACATATGGGATAAAAATAATAAATAAAATATTTTTAAAAAACAACTATAAACTTAAACTGAGAAAAAAAAGGAGTGGAGATAGTGGACATCCTTGTCTGGTTCCTGATTTTGATGGGAATGCTTTTAGTTTTTTTCCATTTAAAATGAGGATGGCTGTGGTTTGTTGTATATAACTTTAATTATGCTGAAGTATGTTCCCTCCAGTCCAATTCCCCCTAGGACTTTTAACATAAATGTGTGTTGAATTTTGCCAAAGAGCTTCACTGCATCTATTGAGATGACCATGTGATTTTTGTCTTTGAGTCCATTTATGTGATTTATGACATTATGACTTATGCATATCGAACCATCCCTGCACCTCTAATATAAAGCCAACTTGATCATGGTGGATGATTTTTTTTTTGATGTGTGTGGTTTACAAATATTTTGTTGAGAATTTTGGCATCTACATTCATTAAGGATATGGGTCTATAGTTTTCTCTTTTGGTTATGTCTTTACCTGTTTTTTTGGTATTAATGTGATGCTGGATTCATAGAAGGAATTTGGGAATCTATCTTTTTGAATAATTTAAATAGTATTGGTTGGAGATCTTCTTAAAATGTCTGGTAGAATTCTACTATAAATGCATCTAGGCCTGGGCTATTTTCAGTCGGGGGGCTTTGTATTACTGTTTCAGTTTTCTTATATGTTATGAGTCTGTTTAAGCTGTTGATCTCTTCTTCGTTTAGCTTTGATGATTACCATGATTTTAGATATTCATTCATTTCTTTTAGCTTTTCACATTTAATAGAGTTTTTAAAGTATTCCCTTATAATGTTCTGGATCCTTTTGTTGTCCATTGTGATGTTTTCCCTTTCATCTCTGATTTTGTTGATTTGCATTTGCTCTTTCTTTCTTTTGGATAACTGGGCTAAAGATCTATCTTGTTTATCTTTTCAAGAACCAGCTCTTACAGTCTTTGATTCTTTTTATTGTTTTCTTTGTTTCTATTTCATTCATTTCTGCTCTGATTTTTTTATTTCTCTGGTCTGCTGGGTTACATTTCTTTTGCTCTTGCCTCTCCAGAATCTTGAGTTGCAATGTTGTCATTTATTTGTGCTCTTTCTGATTTTTTAATGTAGGCACTTCGAGCTCTAAACTTCCCTCTTAGGACTGTTTTTAAAGTATTCCAGAGGTTTTCTTGTCTTGTATTATCCTTTTCATTTAATTCCAGGAGTGCTTTTCTTTCTTTCTTAATTTCTTTTATGACCCACTCATCATTCAGGAGGATGTTGTTTGAATTCATGTAGTTACTAGGAATTCTTCTGGTGTTGATTTTAAAGCTTTATTGTGATGTGGTCTGATAGAATGCATGTAATTATTTCAATTTTTCATATTCATTGAGGTTTGTTTTGTGCCACAGTATGTGCTCAATTTTAGAGAAAGTTCCATGGGGCACTGAATAGAAAGTGTATTTGATGCTTGGGTGGAATATTTGGTAGATGTCTGTTGGGTCCATTTGATGTATGGTATCATTTGATTCAGATGTTTCTCTCTGTATTCGTTGTCCAGTTGACCTGTCTAATGGAGGCAGTAGGGTATTGAAGTCCCCTGCTATTAGTGATTTGGGATTAATCTGTGTCTTAAAGTTCTATAGTATTGTTTTTATGAAATTGAGTGCACCCGAGTTTGGTGCATATATGTTCAGGACTTTAATGTCTTCTTGGTCAATTGTTCCTTTGTTCAGAATGAAGTGACCCTCTTTATCTCTTCTGACTAATTTTAGTTTGAAGTCAGATATTAGAATTGCAACCCCTGCTTGTTTCTTAGTGCTATTTGTTTGCAATATTTTTTCCCATCCTTTCACCTTAAGGTAGTGCCTGTCCTTGAAGGTGAGATAGGTTTCTTGCAGACAACAAAAAGATGGATTTTGTTTCTTAATCCATTCAACTTAGCCTGAGTCTTTTGACTGGGGAGTTCAGTCCATTGGTATGTAAAGTTATTATTGAAGGATGTGTATTGGTTGCCATCATTTTAATTTCTGTTTGCCTTCTTGATCTAACTTGGTGTTTCCACAATTGTACCTTCATTTAGTTTCTTTCTGTTACCCCTTGGGTATAGTCGTTCTTTTCTTCAGCTCTTTGTATTGCTTCAAGTGTTCTCTGAAGGGCTGGTTGTGTGGACTTGAATTATTTCAGCATATGAATAGGAATTTTTTTTTTTGGTCTTTTTGAGACAGGGTCTCCCTGTAGCCCCAGCTGTCCTGGAACTCACTATGTAGACCAGGCTGGCCTCAACTCACAAAGATCCACCCGCCTCTGCCTCCCAAGTGCTGGGATTAAAGGCGTGCACCACCACGCCCAGCCCTGAAGAGGAATTTTTTAAACAGAACTGTGTGTATGTTTTGCTTTCAGGTGACAGTCAGATATGAAATGTATGCCCGGGAGCTTGCTGAAGATATCAAACCCAATCACAGCCCCTGGAATGGTGCTGCCCTTATTTATAGTGGGTTTTCCCACCTCAATTCACCCATCTAGAAACTCTCTCATGGCTTTTCCCAGAGGTTTATTTCCATGTGATTCTAAATCCCATCAAGTTGGCAATCAAGATTAGGCATCACACCCAGTTTATGGGAAGTTATCTTAGAGACACTATTACAGTCTACACAACCAATTGACTAAGTGAGATCATGCCATAAAACCTGGGTGGGCCTCAGTCTGTGGAAAGTCCTAAAGATCAGCCCTGAGGCTTCCATGAGGAGGAAGGAATTGAATTGTGTACAGACAGCAGTTGCAGCCCTTATGACAGGTTCAGTCCCCTCCCTGACAACCCTGCCTGGAGCTATTAGACTTGCCTAGTCAGCTTCCACCACCACTCACGTCACCTCATAACAAATCTGATGACACATGCTGGTACACATACTAGTTGTGCCTCTGGTTGGCTCTGACAGAGTTTGATGCCAAAAGCAATCCCAGAGGAACAAAACCTTAAGAATGAGTTTTCCTCTTTGGTTCTGGCTTTGTGGAATTATCATTTGATTTGGTTTAAATACATTAATTACTATTTTCTATGCTGAAAACAGAAGTGGTAGTCTATGATGATGAATGCCTCCATGAATATTTATATGTAGGGCAGATCACCAGCTAGTGCCCAATTGTCCCAGCCCGCCCTTCCTGATGGAATGCCCCTCCTGGTAGCCTGCCCTATGGATCTTGGACTTGCCTGAGCAGCCCCCTAATCAGTGAGGAAATTCCTTGTACTAAACCTCTTGCTGTCTCTTATCTCTGTTCATCTGCCTTTGATTCTACTTCTGTGGTTGACCCCTGACTTACACGTCAGTTCACTCAATTCCATACACATATTTTTATAACAGAATCATGTGCCCCATCCTGTTTCATGTCCCAGGATGGTTTTAAGAGGTTCCATGAAGCCCCTTGGCAGTTTTCAGTGCAGTGCCTGTGTGACCTGTGTCCCTTAGACCAACTATATGGCAATGGTGTAGCTCAGTGGGAGAATTGTGAGCCTCAAGCTGCAGTTAAGGAGAGTGTCAGGGGAGGGGTTGGTGCTTTGTAGTTTCACCCATACTGTTCTTCATCAGAGATGGCAGCCTCATGTCTTCCCTGGCCCAGCAGCTGACTTACACCAGCAACTCCATGTAGGGGCTGGGATGGCCCTGGATAGCACCTTGTTTGACAGCGCAGTGGAACTGCCTGACCACAGCTGTGCTATTACCATTAACCTTTCTGTGCAGCAGGTACAGTGGCCCTTGGACTTTAGTGTTGTTAGAGCCATCCCTACAGATACAGTAAGCTTTTTTATATGGCCCTTCCATATCTAAAGCCTTTGTGCCTGTGGTTTCTAGTAGTAGTATATAATTAGCCTAATATAGTGGCTTAGATGATGAGTTGGTGCATTTATGAAATTGCACTTCTAGACCAGGCACTATTTGATCATGCAATCCTCTTGTTGCCTGGAGGGAGAATGGTCAAGCTTGTTTTCAAGCAGGCAGACCCTGCAGAGGTAGAGCCTTCTCAGGGTTGGTCTCATGCCTGGAACATGTAGATGCTCAGTAAATATTTGTTGAATGAGCCTGAGATGGAGATTTTATGTGACCATTGTTGATTTCACAGGTCAGACTGTCAGGCAAGAAATACATAGGTCCGGTATCCATGGTCCACAGCCCCACAGGCACCTGTGCCATCTTGGATGAAGCCTTCTGTCCTCTTGGTTTTCTTACCTTAAGGTCACAGGCAGCTGAGGCTCAGAGCATCCCCAGCTCTGGCAAGCAGCCTAGCTGTCAGACTATATATAGCATTACTTTAATTTGATGCTAGAGCCAATCACATGCTCTACCACTAAAGTATACCTCTCCTCAAGAGGCTTTATTAGTGGCAGCTGGGGTGGAGTTAGGTTGACCAAATTACACAGTGCACAAAAGACAAAATAGAGCATTCTCAAGAGTAGACCATATTCTAAGCCACAAAACTAGTCTCAATAAATAAAGAAAATAACAAAAGGAAATATGAAAATTGAAAACAAGTGGGAATTAACAGCACACATTTTCTGGGCACTGCAGACTGAACCCCCACACCTGAGTATGCTAGAGAAACACTCTACCCCTGAACTACCTCCCCGACCCAGCCTTGCAACACACTTTCCAACAACTTAGTGAGTCCCAGGACAGTGAAAGATCTGTCTCAAAAAATAAGGTGGAAGGCACCCAAGGAATGACACCAAAGGTTGACCTCTGTCCTACACACGCGCGCACGCACGCGCGCGCGCGCTCACACACACACACACACACACACACACACACGGAAATCAATGAAACCAATAGTTTATCCTTCAAAAAGATCTGCAAAGGCAATCATCAGAAAAGCTGATCCTGGTGGTGCAGACTGTAACTCCAGCATACGTGAGCCTAAGGCAAGATGACTATGAATTCGACTGCCAGGCTGGGCTAGCCTATATCACAAAAAGAAAATCAACAGCCTTTAGCTAGATTGACTAAGGAAGAAAGAAATCAATTAAAGGATTATGTTTCTTCTGTGATGGGGATTGAACCCAATCCTGGCATGCTGCTAAGGAAGCGTTCTCTACTGTCAAGCTGCATCCCCAGACCAGGCATTAATTCTTAACAATGTCTATGTCAGAGTTTATCTCTCCTAGGCTTATTACAAAACATTGCTGAAGAAAATGAAAGAAAAATCTAAATAAATAGAGAGAGTAGGGTTTCATGGACGGGAAAACAATATTTTTTGAGATGTCAACATAACTCAAAACACTCCATAACTCAATTAAATTCTTATTAAAAAAAAAAAACCACCTCAATTCATGTGTGTGGTAGCATACACGTTTAATCCCAGCACTTGGGAGGCAGAGGCAAGCAGATCTCTGTGAGTTCCAGATCAGCCTGGTCTACACGGTGAGTTCCAGACCAGACAAGTCTACATGGTGAGACCCTGTCTCAAGAAACAAAACTCAAGGGGCTAGATACATGGCTCAGTCGTTAAGAGCACTGGCTGCTCTCACAGAGGACCTGGGATCGTTTCCCAGCACCCATATGGCAGCTAACAACCATCTATAACTCTAGTTCTAGGGGATCTGACTCCTTCTTCTGACCTCTTCAGGCACTGCACAACATGGGTACACTTTTGTACATGCAGGCAATACACTCACACATAAAATAAAAATAAAAATAATAAAATTTTTTTAAAGGACTGGAGAGATGGCACAGCAGTTAAGAGCACTGGCTGCTTTTGCAGGGGACCTGGGTTTGCTTCCCAACACCCACATAGCAGTTAACAATCTTCAGCTCCAGGGGATCTGAGGCCCTCTTTGGGCCTCCATAGGTATTGCACCCATGAAGTGCACTTACAAACATGGCAGCAAAACACTCATAAAATAAAAATAAGACAAAAAATTTTAATCTCAATAATTTTTTTTCAGAAACGAAAAAATCTTTGGGGCCTAGCTGAGGGGAAAAGCATTTGGCTATAGAAATGGAATAGATAAGGGATCCCAAACACCAAAACAGCTTTGAAGAAGAATGCCCCCAGCCAGCGGGGTCTTCAACGTGGACCTGAGGAGAGAACTGACGAATGGAAGGACAAGAGACACGAGAAATGAGAGCAAGACAGGTGGTCTGATCAAGCTCTGAAATTTTTATTTTTCTGTTTGCTATATAAAAAGTAAAAGGAGGAAGTGAAGCTAGGGGTGGGGAAATTTCAAGAATGAAGTAATCTGTAAAAGGGGGAAGTGTTGCTAAGGTTACTAGGGTTGCTCAACCGCAGTGAGGCCACCTGGTTTCTGAGAGACGGTTGTTTATCTAAATGGTGCAACCTGAGGTGGTTTCAGTGTAATCTGACTTAAGCAACTGTTGGCTCCCAGCAGAAGAAACGTGAGAACGCTCACTTCCTGGTTTTAAAGCATACTGCAAATCGCAATAATCAAAACAGCATGGTGCTGGCATATGTATACAACTATACATGACGGCATGGTGCTGGCATATGTATGCAACCATACATGAGATAGACCAGAGATCTTGACAGTCAACTCTAACATGGACACCAAGATCATTTGGTGGGGGAAAGAATATCTTCAACAAATGGTGCCAGGATAACAGGATGTCCCCATGCAAAATAGCGAGCTCCAACCCAAAGACATTAACCCAAATGAAGGACCTATGAGTAAAAGTTTATACTGTGAACTTGTAGAAGAAAATATAAGGAAGAATCCTTATGATACTGAATCTGGAAACAATTTCTGAGCAACTTAGACCCTGTCTCAAAAAGGAAAAAAAAAATGGAAGTTATGGTGTCACCAGCGGGAATGACACCAAGGGAGAGGGGTTTGTCCACCGGATTGCCATAAAGAAGAATAGCCTTTGCAAGTGCAGGAGATGGACAGACTGTGGAGTTTGGTGTTGTAGAAGGAGAAAAAGTAACAGAGATAGCAAATGCAATTGCTCCTGGTAGAGTTCCTGTTCAAGGCCATAAATACACAGCAAACAGTAACCACTGTAGATGCTGTTCATGTCATAAGTGTCCTCCAACAATCATCAGCAAAACAACCAGAATATTAAGACTTTGGGGAAAGTGTGAGGGATCAGAGTGTTCCCAAAGGCCTGGACCCAACAACACTGACCCTGCTGCAGGGGCAAGTTCCCTCCTTAGTGCATATGGAGACCCTAAGGGTGTGGAGTAGTCTCCCTGATAGAATGTGTGAGTTGTAGAAGAGCCACAAGCCTCAGTAGAGAAAGCCATCAATCCCTTGGCCAACTGGCCCTAAACTGGCAGCCTGGCCTTGCTCAAGCCTTATCAACTGGTCATTCCCTAGACAGAGAAACTGCTTAGGGAGCCCACCTGTCTCCTTTAGTGCTGTAGATAGCTTACCTGCCTGAGAAAATAATCTTGGGAGAAAGACCCTCAAGGACACCAGACCCTGGCATGGAGTTAACTCTTGCAGCTGTGTGCAGCAGAGCTCCTACATAAGTCCAGACTGCTCTGCTTTTCTTTGCAGACACCTCATTCCAAGGAAGGGTTTATCAGCCTTTACCGTGTTCCTTGAATAAAGGAACGCATTCCCTACCTGTGGCAGGTCTGGTGCTGGCTCTTACTTCTAAGCCTTAATCTCCTTCCTTTTTCTGCTCTCCTAAATCTAACACTCCCAACCTAGTAGAGAGAAATGACGGAGGGTACTGATAGCCAGGGTGCAAGAGAGCAAGGTAGAATAGTGAGACTGTATGTATCCAGGCTGTAGACAGTCTAGAGAGGACCGCAATGAAGAGGACAAGGTAAGTCATGGAGATGAGACCCAAGATTAGCAGCCACTTCAACGTCCATACCAAAGCAATTTCAACTACCAGCACATGCACTAGAGTATCCTAAGTCACAAGATGGCAAGTCATAAGGTGGCAAGCTGTTGTGTAGATAAAACCTTCCATCTTAGAGGAAAGCTGGATTAACAATAGGATGTTCTAAAGGAAGGAAAACAGCAAGATGTTTTGAGGGGAAGTGAGACATTCAGTACTGAGGGGAAGCTCATTAAGCTCAGGAAGTAACAACTCAATAGCTTTAGGAAGTCCCTGGAATTGGCCAGGATCACTAGACTCTTCCTCTCCAAGCATATACAAGTCCTAGCTACAGCTAAGAGATGCTCTCAGACCAGCCAAGCCTCTTGGATGAAGGCGAGACCAGCCAAGCTGCCTGGAAGAGGCTCAGACCAACTGAGCTTACCTGGAAGGACACTCTCTACATGTCAAGCTGTCTGCAGGCTGTGCAGTATACCGTAGGTTTCCTGCTTTCCTGAGCTGTCACCCATGCTGGGGTGGGCCTTTGGTGATGCAGCTGTCTTTGAGCCATTTCTGCTCCTGCAAGTAACCCCTCATCTATATTCCTGTTAATAAAACTCATCGGCTCACCACACTGGACTTCGGCGGTCTCTTTACTTTGGTCTATCATCGATTCCCTGTCTGGAGTGACTGGACATTCGTTCATGCCTCGGCGGGAGCAGTGTCACACAACAGCAGCATCCTCCAGCTGAGAACTGCACTGCTTCCAAGGCTGAGCAGGGTGGGTAGAGTAGATGAAGCTTACGGTTTCCCATCATCATCCCAGTTGGTCATCCAGTAAGAAGGAATGAAATTCCAACTATTCTAACTATAAGAAATGCAGCGTGATGGTGCGCATTTTAATCCCAGCACTCAGGAGGCAGAGGCAGGCAGATCTCTGGACCTGAAGACCTTAAGCACTTGCCTTTTGCTGTTGATCTGATAAACTACAACTATGCAGCAAGGCTTTGAAGATCCTAAACTGGTTCCCATCTAGTTAAGTTGAAATCTTCAGGAACTTCATCTTTCATTTGTATTTTTAAAGCTTACAACCTGACTTTTCCTAAAGTATCAACAAACTGCGAGCAGCTGCTAAACAATGCCTTCAACAAGTTCCATTTGCAAACCTCTATGCTCATTATGACCATTTTAAACTACACAGATGCAGAAAATAGCAAATGTTGGCAAAAATATGGAGAAAATGACCCACGTGCATTAATAGTGTAGCTGCTATGGACACAGAGTACAGCAGGTCCTCAAAAGTAATAAGAAGAACTCAGACCTTTGTGAATGTACCCAAAAGAATCAAAACCAGGACCTCCAAGAGTATTTGTACAACTATGTTCAGGCAGCATTATTCACAACAGCCAAAAGAAGCAATTCCATCACCCATTAGCAGGTGAAGAGATAAGCAAAGTGTGTGCATATACATACAGTGGGAAACAATTCAGCTCTAAAAGAGAGAGTTCTGCCAGACATGACATCACACACCAGTAATCCTAACATTCAGAAAGCTGGGGCAGGAAGATTATGAGTTCCAGGCCAGCCTGAGATAAACAGCAAAACTCTGTCTCAAATAAATAAGAAATTTTGATACATGCTACAAAATGGACAGACGTTTTAAGACATCATGCTGGGAGAAATGAATGATGGATGCTGAGGGACTGGGGGAGCACTTTGGCTCTGAATGTGTCCCAAGTGTTACTAGAAGCTGGGAAAGTGGAGGGGACACAGAAGAACATTGGATAATGGGTACCGAAACATGAAAGCAGTCAGGGCTAGTACTCTACAGCTCAGCAGGGTGACTATGTAGCAGTCTCCTTTGCTAAAAAGTACTGACTCTTGTGGCTGGAGAGATGGCTCAATGCACAGGAGCACTGACCAGTCTTTTTTAAATATTTTATTTATTTTTATGTGTACGAGTGTATTGCCTGCATGTAGGTAAGTGCACCCGTGTTGTGCAGTGCCCAAGGAGGACCAAAGAGGCCATGGGATCCCCTGGAATTGGAGTTACAAACTGTTGTTAGCTGCCATATGGGTACTGGGATTCAAACCCAGGTCTTCTACAAGAACAACCAGTGTTCTTAACCGTTGAGCCATCTCTCCAACCCCTGGAGCACTAGCTCCTCTTTCAGAGGACTCAGTTTTGATTCTCAGCACACACACGTGCACACACACACACACACACACACACACACACGGCAGCTAACAACTATCTGTAACTCCAGTTCCAGGGGATCTGATGCCCTCTTCTGATCTCTGCAGGCATTGCACACATGGGTACACTTACATACATGCAGGCAAAACGCTCCTACACATAAAATAAAAATAAATACAATTTTTAGAAATTAAAAAAGAAAATGACTGACTCTTCATTTGGGCCTGCAGTGTCCACCAGTAACTGAAATCGGATGAAAGTCTGGCACCTTCTGTTCATTTTGTATCTGTCTCTTTTACCTTAAACTTTGGGTCACTCTCCCACTCAACTTTTTACACATGTTAATCATTTAAACAGTGTCTGTTTAAAAACTAGTGGTACAAGGTTGATTAGCCCTACTTGTACCTAACCTTTCATCCTCCTAGGGTTGAAGACAGCAAAATAACTCAGAGGGACAGCAAGCCTTACAGCTGGACCACCAGGTGGATGGACTGCTCTCTTCCTAAGTAGAGGCATCATCTCACCATGAGAACTGAAGTTTTCACTTAAGCAGAAGAAAAAAAAAACAAACTTCTGAAATGGATAGCGATGAGGCTACACAGTGACAGGAATGCACCAAACTGTGTGCTTCAGAATGGTCACAAGTTGGCCTGGGGAAAGGGCTTGTGCTGGACAGCTTTAGTGTCAACTTGACCCATGTTGAGGAAGCCTCAATTGGGGAATTGCCTCCATTGGACTGGCCTCTGGCCATGTCTGAGGGGCATCTTCTTGATGAGTGATGTGGGAGGCCCCAGCCCACTGTGGGTGGTGCCAACCCTGGGCAGGTGGGCCTGTGTTGTATAAGAAAGCAGGCTGAGCAGGGGCCAGGAAGCAAGTCAGTAGGCAGCATTCCTCCATGGCCTGTGCTCCAGCTCCTGCCTCCAGGTCCCTGCCCTGAGTTCCTACCTTGGGCTCCCTGATGAACTGTGACCTGGGAGATGTAAGACAAATAAACCCTTTCCTCCACAAGTTGGTTGTGGTCAGAATGTTTTGTCACAGCAATGCAGAAGAGACAAATTATGACAGGTTTCAGTCAGGTACATGCTTGCAGCACACGCATGAGGATCCATGAAGAAGAACACCTGTAACCCCAGCACTAAGAAAAACAGAGACAGGAGGATCCCTGGGGCTCGATGGCCAGCCTTGAAGTGGTGAGTTCTAGGTTCAGTGAGTGTCCCTGTCTGAAAAATAAGATGGACAGTGATTAAGAAGACACCCAGTCTCGACCTGCAGTCTCCACATGTGCACACACCTGCACACACATGCACAAATGGTTACAATGGCAAATTTTACCTTTTTTATATTGTGTATTATTAAAAAAAAAAAAAAGACAAGCTACATTTAACAGTTTGAGTAAGAAGAAACATTCTCAAACCAGGCAACACTCCAGACAGAAGCTGGCCCTGAATCCATTTCATAATATATACGGGTTATATTTATTGCCAGAGAAAGAAAAAGATCCCTTCCTAAGAAATAATCTGACTGACTTCTGCCAGCATTTACCACATATATAGGTGGTATGATGGAGCATTTACCTTTTATGGGCATGGTCTGATCAGCTGGCAACTCATGATTGGCTGAAATTTGACTACTGCAGTTGGTTGATATTTGGTTGCTTGGTTACAAGAGTATTACTCTTATATCAGATTGTAGTTTGTTTGTACCTCTCTCAAGCTAAGATACAGTTCACTAAGTATGGAGCCTGCTTTGGGCCAAATTTTATCATCCCATTTGGCAGTCTATTTTACCAAAACTTTTTCTGAGACAGAGTCTCACTATGTAACCCTGGCTAGTCTGGAATTCTCTACATAAACCAGGTTGGCCTCAAACTTACAGACATCTGCCAGCCTCTACCTTCCTGAATGCTGGAATTAAAGGTATAGGCTATCATGCCTGGCTTACTACAACTCTCTTAAGGAAGAGGGCGCTGGGGAGCAAAGCCACTGGGTAATTCTTTTCTCATTGGAGAGAGTACTAGTCCTGAACACCTGAGGCAAAGGGGTCAGGTTTTTGAAGGATTTATTCTGTTCCCCATATAAACAGAGAAGAGGAAGACTCTTTCCTTTTTCCCTCCAGGAACCAGAGCTAGATCTGCATCCCCAGCCCTTAGAATGGATCCCTGCTACATCACCTTTATTAAGCAGATGGCTCCCATCCTAGGATAAGTGTCTCCAGGGTGCATATTAGTAGCAAGTCTGTTATCCAAGATGCTCCACTGAGATACCAAGGGTTGCCTCATTTAAGAGGCATCTCTGCCTGTGAGTTGTGTATCTATGGATTGTGTTTATTTAAACACAAGTTTCTTTCTAATCAGTCTGAAGATGCAAGACATTGTTTTGGGGTGATGGGTCAGACAATATCTAGCCTCCACATAAGTAATACAGTCATAAGAGCCAAACATAGTGGCATACATCCATAACCCCAGCTCTTGGGAGGTAAAGTCAGGAGGATCAGGAATTCAAGGCTAGCTTCAGGTACACAGCAACTTTGAGACCAGCCTGGGCTACATCCATCTGGATGGGGTTGGAGAGATGGCTCAGTAGTTAAGAGCACTGGCTGCTCTTGCAGAGGACCCAGGTTCAGTTCTTAGTACTCACATGGTAGCTAACAACAATCTGTAACTCAAGTTGCAGAGGATCTGATGCCCTCTTCTGGTTTCATGAGCATTGTACCCATGGGTACAGTTACATGCAGGCAAAACTCTCATATACTTAAGAAATAAATAAATAAATAAATAAATAAATAAATAGGAGCTAGAGAGATGGCTCAGTGGTTAAGAGCACTGGCTGCTCTTGCAGAGGACCCAGGTCCAGTTCCCAGCACCCACATGAGGACTAACAACTGTCCATAACTCCAGTTCCAGGGGAATCCAACACCCTCTTCTGACCTCCACAGGCATTGCATGACACAGGTACACTTACATACATGCAGGTAACTCAGACACATAAAAACAATAAATAATAAAAAAATTTTTAAACAAATAATCCTATCTCACCAGGCATAGTGATAGATAACTTTAATCCCACCACTTGGAAGACAGAGGCAGGCAGGTATCTGAGTTCAAGGCCAGCTTGCTGGTTTACATAGAGAGTTCCAGGCCAGTCAGGGCTAGTGAGAGTCTGTCTTTAAAAAAAAAGAAAAAAAGCTGGGGAGATAGCTCAAGCAGTAAAGTGTTTGCTTAGCTAACACCAGGACCTGAGTTCAGTCCCCAAAACTCAAACTAAAAAAGAAGGAGGAAGAAGAGGAGAAAGAGGAGGAGGAGGAACAGAAGGAAGATGAGGAGTCTACATTTTACTCTGAGTCTCATCCTTGTATGCTGGACATCTTTCCATTACTATGACAAAATACTTCAGCTAATCAGATGATAACTAGAAATTGATAGGTAAAAAGTAGCCTTATGATGAATAGGGTTGATCAGGAGAAAGCAGAGTTTATTAGCAAAGGAACACATGGGACAGATTCCCTTTTGGGCAGGGAAAATGTCTGCCCCGGATCATGAGCTGGGGGTCTTTTTTTTTAAATTATTTATTTAATAACCACATGCTTAGAAGAAACATTTCATTACAACAGCATTGACATATTCAATAACATTTTCCTGAGCTAAGATGAGCTGGGGTGTCCTAAGATGTATTTTTTTTTAAAGCTGGGTGGGGGAAGTGGGAAAGTGGGACTGTTAAAACCTGTTCTCTTTAGTGATCAAAGGGGAAGCCC
>NW_008342089.1:302500-343327 GCF_000622305.1 Nannospalax galili | reverse complement strand
CTGTGTTGGCCAAACAGTGGAGAAAAGTCTGCTTCTCTTGACTTCAAAGACCAAGGTGCTTATCAGCTCAGCTCCCTTTTCTCAGGAGCTTGAGAAGTCCATGAGACCCTGTTGGTGAGGGGGCGGAGCTATCTGAACCTTAAATATTTATTCTGGATCATAGTTTCCAAGATTTCAGTCCGTGACTGCTTGACTCCACTGCCTTTGGACCTGTGGCAAACCGAAACATTATGGTAGGGAGCATGTGGCAGAGGAAACTGCTCCACTTGTAGCAGCCAGGAAGCAGAGAGAAAGGGGCTGGGGTCCCAATATCCCCAGTCAGGAGAACACATCCTAAATAACCTAACTTATTCAGTCTAGGTCTCAATTTTTAAAACCTCCATCACTTCTCAACAGGTCCCAGGCTGGGGATCAAGCCCGTGGGCCTCTGGGGGACATTTCAGACAGCACCTGATATTTAGAAGCATTGTCTAAGGATTGTCCAGTGTATCCAGTTTCTTGTCTGTGCCACTAGCTCTGATTCATTTACCTTCCCCACAGATTGGCTGTGTGGGGTCTCTGGGAGTGGGAGTTGGAAAGGCATCTGATGGGTTACAGATGTTTTTCATGAGAGGTGAAAGAGCCAGAGATAGGCCCTGTTGTTCCCAATAGACTTCTGACCAAGTTAATGGGAATGGTGGCCTGGGGTCAAAGTTCCTCTTCCTCTTCTTTTTTTTAAAACTTGTTTTTATTAAATTTTATTGTATTTCATACAGAATATCTCAAACAATTTGAATCATCTTTACAGCCCTGTCCCCACCAGCACCCTCAAAGCCCCCCCACTGGAAACCATATACTCTGTTCTTGGTGTTAAGGCCCACTGTGTCAAGTTAATGTCCCCAGGCATTCCCCAATGCAAGTCCATCCACTTGTGGTCAGTCAGATCACTCTCCTCTGTCTATCCAAACACCTATCATTTTCTTTTTTTTCTTAACAGAGCGAAGAGTGGGGGTTTATTTACAGAGGAGTGGGTGCCCCTCCCCATTTATGGCTGCACTGGAAAGTCCACACACAAATATAGATCCTGTGACTTCCCTACAGCCACAGAAAATGGTGAGAGGTGCCTCCTGGCATTCTTGGTTATATAGCCTCAGCCCCTTCCCAACATGTCACTAAGGTTGACTGATTGGGTGGGAGGGGTAACTGACTCCCCTTTCGACTCCTTGATGAGCATGGGAAGGAGATGTGACTATAGCTTGCTGGCATAGTGGTTGGAGTACAGTTCCAGATAACACTCCACCCCTTCCTCTGGCTCTTACATTCTTTCTGCCAACCTCTTCAGCAAAAGTCCCTGAGCCTTGGAGGAGGTGGTAGGTGTGAGATGATCTTTCTCCTATTGTGGCAAGGCACTGAACTTTCAGGTCTCTGCGTTATCAGTTTTCCATGGGCTGTTGACCCATTTCAGTGGGATTCTATCTACTATAAAAACACAAACAGCAAGAAGAACATCTAAACAGTGGCTGCTATATTAACTTAACCTATAGGTGTAAACACAAATGCTTGGACAGTACTTTAGCAGGTGCATCACATCCGTCAAAAAAAAAAAACAATTGCAGTGGCTTTCCACTGGGGCCTATAGTCCCCCCTGCCACAGGGGGTTGGTCTGGTTTACAGAAGCAGATGTGTGTTCCACCCCAAGGATCTGGCATTATAGCCAATCAAAACTTTGCTGGTTGTAGATGCTCCACTATTGCACCGGCAGGAACATCTTGTTTGGTATGTTGATAGTGCACCTCTTCCTCTAGTTATAAAGCCACTAGTTCCATGAGGTGCCTGCCCCATGACTTCATCCAATCCTGATTTCCTACCAAATACCTCTTAATACCATTAACATAGAAATCTTGGAATTAAGGAAGAACCTTTAAATTGTTCAGGAGAAAAGGAAGATTGCAGGGGAAATTAGAACCAGGGTAAGGAGTGTGACTAAGACCATGTTGAAAGTGAAAGATGGATTGTATTTATTTATCTCTTGTGTTGACTTCATATGCTAAGGAGCCAACCCTAAGGTGGCTGTGATAAAACTTGTTTCAGAAGCTTTTGTTTACCTCATATGCTAATGAGTGAAGCCACCTACGTGACTGGTACTGATAACATGCCAATGGTGCTGAAATGGACATACAAAGAGACTGCCAATGTACTGCTTTCAGGAACACACTGCTGTACCCCAAGAACACGGCACCCAACACCTTGGCTGATTTCACCCATTGATTTAGAGGATCTTGAAAGCCACTGTGTAGCTATAGCTTTGGTGACCATTGATCTTCTGGCACTTTAACTGAGTCTGCACATACCAACTTCCATGACCTCCATGACCTCTGTGCCTTCCTCCAAAACATCTTGAAACTTCAGGATGTGCTTTGCTCAGGAACAGTGCTGTCTTGGAACTTGCTATGTAAACCAGGCTGCATTGGCAAGACCCTGTCTCAAAATTAACAATAATAATTAGAATGAAAACTGCCTTTAGTTTTAATGTGCCTTCTAGCCTTTCTACTGTGTGGGAACAAAGCCTTCCCCTCCTCTAGAGGATACAGCAATAAGACATCAGCAATTGTTTGTGTCAACTGAACAAAACCCAAAGTTATCTGGAAGATAGGTCTCTGAGCATACCTGTGGGGGATTATCTTGATTGCACCAATTGAGGTGGGAAGATCGTTCATGGTTGGTGGCACCATTCCCTGGATGGGGTCCTGGACTGTATAAAGGGAGAAATGGAGCTGACCAGCAGCACACCTTCACCACTGTTTCTGACTGTAGGTGCAATGTGATCAGCTGCCTCAAGCTTCTGTCACCTTGACTTCCCTACCTTGACTATACACTTGAACTGTGAACTAAAATAAGCTGTTTCTCCCTTAAATTGCATTTTACCACAGCAGCAGGAAAAGTAACTAAGGCAGTACCATTTTGGAAACTTGATCTTAGATTTCTCAGCTTTTAAAACAGGAGGCAGTACTTCCTCCTATTAAACATGCCCTGTTGGAAGTTAGGGCTGTGGCTCACTTGTTCATCCCACTCCATGAAAGCTTCCAGTTCAATTTCCAGTTGTAAGAGTCATCAAGCTGTCAAGGACAATATATGCAGTCTGAACTTCCCTAAGTGGAGAATTTGGCCTGTCTTGCCAGTTGAAATCCTTCCTGAATTCCCATTACTTACCAAGCAAATTCTGCTATTTTTGACAATTACCCTGTTCCTAGCCCCAGCCACCAAAGGTTCTTAAGTTCCTCACAGAAACTGTTTTCAATTCCCTAAGGCCAATGAAAAGACCAAGGTGTTATGGAGGAATATGGCGTTCTCGGGAGTTTTACAGGTGCCTTGGAGGATTTACAAATATTCAAATAGATTCATTTCAGATTCTTGCTTCCTTTTGTTCCTAGCCAGTGTAAGTATCAAAGGGAAAGGGGAACATCAAAGAAGCTCGGGCTGTGCCCTGCAGTTTCCTTTTTAATCTTCTATCACCAAAAAAAGGGCCAGCACTTTCTTGAGCTCTGAGTACTGGAGATATCATATACCTTGAGTGGACATTCTGCTTGCTGCTTTATGATCCTCTATCCTACAAAACAGCATTCTTTGAATAGGAGCCAAGAATAGCACACTGCATTGGAGCATGCTTAGGGCCATGCCCTGTGCAAGGTGAGCTCTTTCCTTGTGAGAGAAACAGCCAATCACAGGCCTGCAGTGGCAGTCTTGATCTGAGGCAATCTCTTCCTTCACGCTAAGCTCACAACAGTGGATGTGTTGCCTCATCTAGTACAGTGCTAAATATAATCCAGTTTATTCAGGCTCCATCAACATCCTTCTTCCAGTTGATTCCAAGAACAGGTTTGTGGATAACTACATATGTGTCTCAGACAGATAACAGCCACAATTGGCACAATTCATGGCCCATAAAAGAGAAGTCTATAAATAGCAGTCAAGATTTTTTAAGTGGCAGACCCAACAACTAGGCCAATGGCAATAGCCAAGTGTTCAGTAAAATATGCGCTCTATAAGTGGAGTACCAGTTCAGGGCTCTGCAAACAGGTTGCATGATAGAATATGTGAATTGCAGAAGAGTCACAAGCCTCATTAGGGAAAGCCATAAATTCCTTGAAGTGTCTAACTGGCCCTAAATTGGCAGCCTGGCCTTTCAAGCCTGGCCTTTCTCACACCTTATCAGTTGGTCACTCCCTGGACTGAGAGAGGCTGTTTGTGGAGCCCACCTGTCTCCTTTAGTGCTATATAACTCACCCGCCTGTCTGAGGGAAGAGACCCTCAAGGACACCAGACCCTGGCACAGAGTTAACTCTTGCAGCTGTGCAGCAGAGTTCCTATATAAGACCAGACTGCTCCCTGTTCAGAGCACAGATAATTATCCCTCGAGGAACAGCTTTTATCAGCCCTTTGCCCTCCTGAATCCAAGGAGCACATTCCTTGCCTGTTGCAGGTCTGGCTCCTTCCTTTTTCCCACCTCCTAAATCTAACATTGTACATACTGGGCAGTAACAGCCACTGCTTCTGTGACTTGTGCTTGTGTGACTGCTTCTGAGAGTGAACAGCCACCCAGTGAAGATCATCAGATTTCATCTCAGTTGAGCTGTCAGTGAACCAGAAGAAACTGTGAGTTAAGGTCCCCACTAAGCCTGTGGCTTTGCTTGGTGAACTATGGATCCATTTTTCCCTAAAGTGCTAGATGCCAAATTTTTAATGTAAGGTTGAGATTGTCACCAGGGCCTGGCTAACTATATTCTAGAAAATTCACTTCCACTTTACAAGTAGGACTTTCAAGAATCAGGTACTCTCTGGGATTTGTTTTGTTTTGTTTTGAAGATTGGGTGCAACAACATTGCCAGGCTGGCCTTGAATGTACAATTCTTCAGCTTCCTGAGTACTGGGATTACAGGCATGTACCACCAGACCCAGCGAAGTACTCTATTTTAACAAGAGCCCAGATAGTAAGCTTTGAAAAGGGATTTACCTGGTCGCTGTGTCAGGGACCTATTAAACCCCAAATCCTCAGGGATACCTCTGGCTAAAATCTACTTCCCTCTGCCAGAGGCTAAAATTAGCAAAATTATCAATTGCAGAAACTTCCTAGCTTTTTAAAGAGAGTTCTAGGGTTGTTGGGCCCCAAAAGAGAGCGACCCACAGCTTGGTGAACTGTTTCCATACAGCCTGTTGGTCTGAACACTGCTCAAAGGGCGATTTGTAGAGCTGCCCTTAAAAGGACCAGGGAGGATGGGAAGTGAGGCACTGGAACCCAAGGTGCTGGGCCTGCTGTGTGGAGTGTTGGTGGTAGAAGGGTAAGGAGGAGACAGCAGCGCTTCCTGCTAGAAGGACTCAGCTTCATCAATCTGCTCAGTCTCAAGAAACAATTTTATCAGAGATTATCAGTCATCTCTGTCCGTGGTGGTGTCAACACCGCGTCAAATCAAAGCCTGGAAGACCTGCCTCTCTGGCTGCAGGGTGGGACAGAGCATACAGGAAAGACTAGAATCTTCCTACTGAGCACCCTCCTCCTTCCTATGGACCATCTCCCTCACTTCAGCCAGTTGCTGCTCCCACCTCCGCCAAGACCCAGTCTGAGTTCTACAGCTCTTCTACAGGCATTGCCTGTCCAGGCCTTGCCCAGCATTAAGGCTTGACTGAGGCCTGGAAGGCAGAAAACTATATTCCAGTCCCAACTAAAACCAGATGTGTCATGTCAAGGGCCCGGATTTCCGTGTGGTTGCTAAGAATTTAGGGAGGCAGGAACTCTGCAGGTTAACAGCTTCACAAAGACGAGCCAAGGTTGCCACCACTGTGCAGTGAGAATATTTATTGAGAATGGCTCATTACAAACAAAATATATTTATGTATAAAATCCTCTGCTATGCAAAAGATCCCTTTCATCCCCGTGGCTAGAGTGTACAGCCATCCGCTGTCCCATGCGGCCTCAGAGGCTTCACTGGGCTGCAGGACAAGCTCGGCAGTTGTAGGTACCACATGCTGTGGGCAAGTCCCTGATGTCACAGCTTTCTCTAGCCCATTTTCATGACCTCTACAAGAATACAACACAGTGTGGCTTACATCCTGCCTCTACGTCCCTCCTCAGGCAGATGGATCTCGTAGATAGCAGCTGTCTTATTACTCTTACAGACAGGAGGCCTCTAACTTGTAACTTGCCCTGAGAAGTCATTGTCTGAGTCCAGGGACTGAGTATTTTTAAATATCCTAGAGAAGGTGACCACCTTCATTGGAAGCCACTTCCCATGACCACCCACCAGCATGCCTCATCACATCCAATTATCATAAAGGCTTTACTTCCTCCCATCAGGTATCCTCACAATTTTACCGATCCTCTCCTGAGGACACCCACACCCCATAGCTGTTATGCAGTACTCCTAGGCTTGGAGCCAGAGTTCCCTAGAGCCTTAGGTCACCCAGCATTAAGGCAATGGAAATGAGACCAGACTGAAACCAATACTAATCTCTGAAAGCCAGGCTGGCTACCTAGCCAAGAGCACTTCCCTCCCAGCCTAAGGCTGCATCTGGTATTGAGTAATTTCGGTGAGTGGTCTGACTGACCTTGTAAACACAGACCACCTCTGTCCCTCAGAACTACCATGCTCAGGGAGGGGCCAGCTAGTGGTGGGGGAAACAGCTGCTACCATGTCACGCCTTGGGCACTGAAAGACTAAGGCCCCAGGAGTACAGGGATAGTGAAGCGTTGGGGTACCCCTGCTTCTTTGCCAGAGGCATCCTATGAGGAGTGAACTCCCCTAGTCTCCGTGAGAATGACCCATTTCCTTGTTTCTTTGGTGCAGACCTGGGTTCAAGACCCAGCTCTACCATTGCCCTGGGCAAGCCTCCTCCAGGGGCCAGCCTCTTCCTCTGTAAGGTGAGGGGCCCCTCAGGCTGCTGGCCAGGCAGTTTTCATATTAAGAACTTGTACTGACTTATCTGCCCTATGAAAAGAGGTGTTAGTGGTTCCAAAGTACCTGTAATCTATTATTGTCTTACTCCCTGCAAGCTGAAAATTTAAATCTCAGTAAAATAAATACCCTTGCTATCAAGAGCATAAGAGGAAGGAACCAGCTCCAATTGGTGCTACGTGAAGTGCTGTATGATCCTTGCCTTTCTTCATCAGGACTGAAGACCCAGTATTCTGTGCAAATGGTCCTGGTATAAAAACCAGGGTAGATGGGTGGCTACAGGCTGTCGTCCCCTGGTCATCGTTTTAGGAGGACAGGCCCTCTAGCACCCATCCTCAAGAGATGTGGGGCTCCCACACTTAGAGGACAAATACCACTGTGGGAATTTAGGCTGGTGTCAGAAGGCCTCCTGGGCACAGGGGCTCTCTGGGGCCTCAGCAGCACTTTATTCCTGGAATATTCTCTCTGCTGTCATTCACTGGACCCAGCTCACTGCTAAAGGCTCTCCATTCTATAGAACCGAGGTACCTAGATGCTAAGAAAGTCCCAGCATCCCAGGGGTCAGGGAGCCAGAGTGGCTGTAAAGTGTGCCTATGTTGCATAATAACAAGGCTTCATAATCAGAGAAACTTGAGTCCACTGAGACAGAAGAGAGTAGTGACTCCACCATGTGGCAGCAAAATATTGGGGCTTAGAGTGGCCCTGTGCCATGGGCCTGGGTTTGGATGTGCTCTCCCCAAACACAGAGATGCTGTCCTAAAGAGTGGCATCAAGATAAGTGACCTCTCCCAGGACTCAGTCCGCAGAGAGACTGACTCTAGCTTCTTCTCTTGCTTTGGACACAGCTAGAGTCAGACTTAGGGTCTTGAGAGAGGCTCTTAGAATGCCTCCAGCAACTAGCAGGTGCTTAGGGTAAGTTGCATAATGACACATAGCACTGGAGGACAAAGCAGCCATGTCACAGAGTACCCCAGGGCCTTGTCAAACAGGCTGAGGCTACGACTGGGCATCCTAGCCCCAGCAGCCCTGGGCCTACGTATCCTGAGTGGGCCTGGCTGGGGTAGGATATAGGGTCTGAGGGCCTGGCAAGCCAGGCTCCTGCTGTCAGCTGTCCAGGTAGACAAAGAGGATGTCTTCATCTGTGCCATAGCTGGTCCTGGCCTCCTCGAAGTTACTGATGCTGGTGCTGCACATTCCTGCTGGGTGTGGAAAGGGCAGAGTAGGGTCAGTAAGTGGAGGAAATACCCACCCTGCCAGCACCCAGCTGTGTCCTACCTGTCTTGGCTCAAGTTTTCCACCCCCAGGAAACTTTTCCTGCCTATTCTGGCTTTCAGGAGCTCTTTCTCTGACTCTTCCCCAGTTTAGAGGATGGAGAAACTGAGGCCTAGAAAAATCGAGAAATGTGCTCCAGGCCGGAGGTGGTAGTACACGCCTTTAATCCCAGCACTCAGGTAGGGGCAAGACCAGGCCAGCCTGGTCTACATAGCAAGTTCTAAGACAGCTGGGGCTACAGGGAGACTCTGTTTCAAAAAAAGAAATATGCTGACCACGAAGTCTAGTCAGAGAAGCCCTTTGTCATGCCCAAGACCCTAAGGGCAGTGGGCACTCTGGAACAAGGGGAAGGTCTAGCCAGACTTTTCAGCCAGTGTACTGGCTGTCCTGTGAGGACTAGGACAGGACTACAGCATATGCAGCATAGATCATCAAGGTGGGACCCCAGCAGAGGGGTGAAGCTGGTGGTGTAGGAGGAGGGGTAGCTGGAGGTCTGGGCAGCAGCAGGTTTTTAGCTGGTTTGCAGTGTGGCCAGGACAGCCTAAAGACAAGAACCCAGGAAGAGCAAAGGCTTCAGAAAGAAGAGAGGGAGGGAGGGAAGGAGGGAGGGAAGGAAGGAGGAATGCAGAGAAGGAGAGAGGGAAGGAGGGAGGGAGGGAGGAAGGAAGGGAAGGAATGAGGGAAGGAAGGATATCTTGGTCATATCCATACCATGTTGAAGGGAGAAAGTTGTGGGGTCTGGGCATAGGGGATAGTAAACACAGACCACCCTGACCCACGCTGCCCTCAGCACTCACGGTCAGCATAGGCTGGGTTGTTGTAGAAGATGCAGCCAGTGGTCCTGTTGTAGCCACGCAGAACGATGAAGTGGCCCTGGTAGTCAGGAGTACGGCAGAAACAGCGGTGGCCACGGGGGGTAAAGCAGCAGTACTTGACTGGGCTGGAGCACAAGTCACAGTGCAGCACCCCTGAGTTCACCAACACAATGGCCACATGGCCCTGAGCCAGGTGTGCTTGGATGTCCTGCACGCTCACTGTGCTGTGGGTGGGAGAAGGGTTAGATATAGTGCCACTGGGCCTCATTTCCCATCTCCCAAGTTCATGGATCCCAGTTTTATGCACTCCTGGTATTAGAATACTTGAGGACCTGGCTTGTCTTCCCTCTGCCCTGGGCTCCCTCCAAGTAGGAATTCCCTGATTTGTCACAATGGTCTGGGTTCAGCCCTGCATCAAGCTCAGGTCCAGCCTTTGTGTGCTGGTGCTGGGGTATGGAGGTTTATTTATTTATTTATTTTTTTGTCTTTTTGAGACAGGGTTTCCCTGTAGTCCCAGCTGACCTGAACTTACTATCTAGACCAGGCTGGCCTTGAACTCACAAAGATCTGCTTGCCTCTGCCTCTCAAGTGCTGGGATTAAAGGCGTGTGCCACCATGCCCAGAATGGAGGTTCTTATAGAAGACATGGCCCTGTAATCGGAGAGCAACTACAGCAGCACCAGACCTTATTCTTAGCCTGGACAGTTAATTTTTACAAAGCTCTCATTTCTCCTTTACCCCAAATCTTGCATGGTTTACACTGGAAGTAGAAAGTGTTGCCTGGCACCATCCTGGAGGCTGGCTCGGCTGGGGGGAGCGGGGGCTGTCCCTTCTGATACCTTCTATAGGCAGAAAATTCAAGTGAAAGCCCAGAGGACAGAAGGAGTTGTGGGGGTACCCCAAAGACTCTGCTATCTTCACTGAGGGAGATGCTCACCACCCAGACCCTCCTTCAGTAATCTCCTCAGGAGTGGAAGCGTTCGCATCATGAGGCCTAGACACTTTGGTTTTGCTGCCTTACATTAGGAAATGTGCCATTTTTCCATTTGATCTCCGAAACAAAATATTGGCAGAGTTCCCAATAGCATATATAAAAGGGATTTCAGCAATAGGGTAAAAAGCAGGGCAGGCTGGAAGGGAAGCTGTAGCTTCATGGAACTGTGAGTGTGAAGATGCTAGATTCAGATCACAGCACAGCTACATGCTGGGGTGACCAGACACACCTCTCCTGTTGCCATCTCGTCCCTTGAGAAGGCAAGGGCTTCCCATTCGGTGACAAGACCTGTAGAGAATCCCTAAATAAACCTTTGCCTTTCCTTCCATCACATACTTAAATGGCCAAAGGACAAGTAGATATTTGTCTCCCCAGGTTCCAATTCATCTACCATGTGGCTAATGGTATTAATAGAAAACCATAAATCTGCCGAGTGTGGTGGCGCACACCTTTAATCCCAGCACTTGGGAGGCAGAGGCAGGCAGTTCTCTGTGAGCTCAAGGCCAGCCTGGTCTACATAGAGAGTTCCAGGACAGCTGGGGCTAGAGGAAAAGGAAAAGACAAAAAAAAAAGGAAAAGAAAAGAGAAAACCATAAATCTGTAAAGAAATCTGAGAGGAATGGTCCCAGGAAGCCTAGCCAGGGACTAGAGGCTTTACAGTGAGCCCAGGGAAGACTATCACGCACTGTGGGGAACCCAGCCCCTAACATATGGCTAAGAACAGGGAGGCCCTTGTAATGTGGTGGGGTAACCCAAGATTGACCATAGCTATGCTATGTTATAAGCAGGCCCCATCTAAACCCAGTAGTTAAAGCTAGAAGCAGTTAGCTCAAATATGGGAGTGGAAAAGTTTGACCCAGCTGCACCAAGGTGTACCAAGGTGTGGATTTGAGAACAGGTCTTTGGCGTGCACCTGGTGGTTCCTGCTAACAGCAGGTTTATGGCTTCTGTACTTGCCGCTCGGCTCGCTCTTGCAGAATAGAGATTGTTCTCTTGCAAAATAGAAATTGTTAGGGGGGGTTTCCACCCCTAAGCTTGGGAACTTAAACTTTTCACCCCTGGATATGGTTTTTCTGTATAAAAGCTTAACCTAAAAATGGCTCAGGGCTGTACTTGGGACTTAAATGCCCAGTGTAGTCACTGGCCTGGCTACAAAGACTTTCTTTTGGCAATTTTCTGTGTCTAAGTGGTCTTACCTGGTGAGACAACCTCAAAACAGTAAGGTCACAATAGCAGGTTCCCTAGACAGCTACTCAGTCACACTGACAGCACATTCCTCAGGCCATCACTCCTACATTAGGTCTTCTGTGTTCTGTCCCATGCCGTCATCCTCTGAACAGTTCAAGAGAAACCACCCCAGGCTACAACCTGGGTTATGGCCCCACTGAGCTCTACTATATGGATGAAAAAACCCACCAAGGCTCAGGGGGGCAAGTCAGTGCTCAGTTCTACCTAAGTCCACACTCCCAGCCTTTCCCAAATGCCATCTTGAGGCCTCCCCACTGTGTCACCAGAAGAAAGCAGCCATATGAGGACAGGTGAGGAGGGAAGGCTCACCATTTCTCCACCAGCACCTTGCAGGTCTTGGCTTGTGCGAACAGCTGGTTAACCCTGGTCTCCTCTGTGTCAAAGTGCTTCCTGTAGAAGGACTGAAGAGAGAAGAGCAGGTGGAGTGGTCACCCATCCTGGCTGCACTCACCCCACTAGATGAAGCAAAGATCATGTTAGAAGAGGTAGCAAGAAGGCAGAGGAGCTGGGCGTGGTGGCACATACCTTTGGTCCTGGCACTTGGGAGGCAGAGGTAGGTGAATCTGTGTGATCAAGGCCAGCCTAGTCTACATAGTGAGTTCCAGGTCAGCTGGGACTACAGAGAGACCTGTCTCAAAAAAAAAAAAAAAAAAAAAGGCAGAGGAGCCCTACTTCAGGACAGGTGGCATGTGCCTACCATGTCCAGTAAGAAAGCTGTGTCTGTTCCTGGCTGAGGAGCGGACAGACAAGTATGAACAGGAGGCTCGAGACAGGTGATGACATGAAGACCTTAGGCCAGCTCCCTAGGGAAGATCAGCTGGTAGACATGAACAGTAACCTAAAGCAAATGAGCAAGGAGGGCAAGGCTGCCCTCCCAATTCCCACTAGATGGTTCAGCCAGCCAGTATAGCCAAGAATGACCCACAGAACTTTGCTTGGCACAGGGACCTCACATGATCAGAGCCCCAGGAGGCAGGCCAAAGACATTCTGTTCTCAGGCCCCTTTTTCAGCCTTAAGATTTAGTAGCCTTCTTCCCCTGGTGTGGAAAGTTCAAAGGAGAGTTACAAGGTCTGGCACTGGGCCCCTGTGACAGCCCTTTGCCAACAAGGCTAGTAGAGACTACTTTGCCAACTTTTGGAGCCTGGGCAAGATCTGCCTGAAGGGCAGGTAAGCCTGGCTCTGGCTTTGCAAGGAGACAGAATTCACTGATGTGTTGGCACAGCCATCTATGATGGCATTATTTTTCAAGAGAAGAAAAAAAAAGAAATACATATCAGTTTTTCTTCCAGAATAGCAGTCACCTAGCTGAGACCTGGCTATCCTGCTGAGAAAGAAGGAATGGAGCAAGTGATAGTCACATAAGATCACAGTGATGTGCTCTGCAGCCTGGGCCTGTCTTGTCCTAGAGAGTGCAGAGAAGGATGCAGAGGGCAGATACTCCTTTGCTAGAGAAGGCAGGCAGGAGTCCAGGATTCAATGCTTGGATGCTCCGGGCAGGCCGGACCTCAAAGCCGTCTGCCAGCACGTTTATCTACCACCTAGTCTCTGTATACCATGTTTTCACTTTAGCGTTCAAGCTTTGAGCATTCTCTAACCGATACAACTGGGTAGCCTATGCCTCTGGGTGCCCATGTGTAAGAAGACCCAGGGGTTAGCTGCTTACCTGGTTCTTATAACCCTTGTCAACACCCAGAGTCTGGGTACAAAAGCGGTGTCTCACACCAAAGTGGCGCATCAAGTAGGCCAGATCGATGGTCCAGATGCTTCTGGTCAGTTGCAGCTCCTGCAGGGCACTCTCAAACTCCCGGTCGTCCAGCTGGCCCAGGTACCTGAGCAGAGGGCAAAGAGATTAGCTTGCTCTTGAGGCAAAGCTAGACCACATTACCCTCCATCTGTGGGCCCAACAGCCACCATCAGTACTTCTGATCTTTAGGAGCCTCTTTCCTTTATCATAACCCCACATCATGCCCATGTATACCTGAGCCCAACCTGAGGGCTTTCAGGGCTTAGACTGCCTGGGACACTGTCTAGTGCCACAGTCAAGGGCCTCAATTCTGTTTCTTGCATTTCTCAAAGACTGTGTGAACTTGGGCAAGTTGTTCGTCTCTCTGGCCTTCCTGATTGCATCTCTAAGATGAGGCCCTTGGATCATAAAAGTGGTTTCCAAAGTTTTAACAACTGAACACTTTTGTTAAGCTTCATCTTTCCAAGAATTCCAGAATGTAAGACAGATAAAGGATCTAGGTCTCCAGACAGCCAATTAAAAACTCTTGTACAGGTGAGAGCAATGGTCCCTTCTGGCTCTTTCAGGGTTTTTATATCTATGTAGCATCTCAGTTAGCATGAGGTTGGAGCAGTAGAAAATGCCCAGCCTGGACATATGAAACTTCTTTGGTCATCCCAAGCTCCTAACCATTAGCAGAGCACCCAGGTCACTTCTTGTTTCACCCTGGAGCCACAGAAGGTAGTGTGGACACTCACTGCAGCACCATCCTGGAGCAGGCCAGGCCACAGTCCCAGTGGTAGAGCTGCTGGATGACGGGCACAGGCAGCTGCACAAAATCTCCTGTACAGAAACAAGAGGGAGGTCTCAGAGCCTCTGCACAGTGCCCACCATTGCCACCCCCACTGGAGATGCCATTACAGCCTTCTGCTGAGACTCTACAGGGCCCTTCCCACAGCCCTTTATCTTATACCAAAATCTTCTAGTGTGCTGGTTCCCATGCCTCTTTAAAACAAAACATTCATGGTCACGTGCCAGAGAGCTTTAATGCCAACCTGACACATCTGGGTTGAGGGAGCCTCAATTGGGGAAATGCCTTCATTGGACTGGCCTGTGGCCTGCCTGAGTTCCTAACTTGGGCTCCCTGATGAACTCTGACCCAGGATATGTAATATAAAATAAATTCTTTCCTCCCCAAGTTGGTACTGGTCAGAGTATTTTGTCACAGCAACTCAGAAACTAGAACAGAAATTGGTACCAGAGAGTGGAATACTGCTGTGACAGACCCCCACATTGGAGGATTGTAGAAGCATTTGGAACTTTGGCTGGAAAAGCCATTGCGTGCTTAGTTTGTTGCTGTGGAGCTTGGAACAGTTATGTTGAAAGAGTTGTGGACGATGGAGGCCTGGCTTGTGAAGCTTCAAAGGGAAGCGGAGACTAACAGGGCTGTTCCTGTGATATTATGAAGTGAGAATCTGTGGGTTCTGGTTGGCTGGAGCTGAAGAATCAGCTGTGATTAAGAAGAGACCAGAACCTGAAGGAAAACCTTTGCTTTACTGGGACAATTGATGCTGGTTAGCTGGGGCTGAAAAATCAGCTGTAAGTAACAAGAAACCAGCATCACTGAGGTGAAATCTTCTGGGAGGTATTTCCTCAGGGTCAGCACACAGAGGGGACCCAAGCCTCCATCTCAAGCTGGAAGAAGGACTTGGTAATGTGTAAGAGTCTCCTGAATGGTTCTGGTGTTGAAAGCGTGAAGGGGTCACAGAGAGCAGCTGAGGCTTGGCACTCTGAGAGGCCAGGAAAGGTCATAGGTAAAAGTAAAAGTGCAGCTCCAGTTGCAGTGAAGACCACAGGATCAAAGGGGTCATGGAGAGAATGAGGCTTTGCACCCCAAGAGTCAAGAGGCCATTGGTGAGGTTGTAGCCTCAGTTTCAGTGGAGACCCCAGCTTTTTGGAGATGCCGGGACCATGGGACGACCACCAAGGACAGCAGTAGGTGTGGAATGCAGCTGGCCTGGGTCTGTGAGATGAGCTGTGTGTGCTGTGGACTGCAGAGTCAGAGCAGTGGAGCTGCCAGAACTCTTTGGAGCCCAGAAGATCATGAGTGAAAGTGAATCCCAGATGCCCAGCCTTGAGCTTCTTTGTTGGACTTCAGGTTTGTTTAGGTGTACCTGATTCTCCCCTTTGAAATAAGACATTACTTGTTTTGGATTTTACAGAAGCCCACCCACAGTTAAAGAGACTTTTAAAAAAGACTATGGACTTTTAAGTGTTTGGATTTTTTTAAGGACTGTGGGGTTTTTAAGGTTGTACTGTCCTTGTGTTGTGATATTAATATTAACATCATATCTTGGGGACAAGAATTGGAAAGGTTATGGTTTAATAGTGATGTATTTGTGTCAAGTTGACAAGGGGTCAATTGTGCTGGATAGCTTTAGTATGAACTTGACACACCTGGGTTGAGGGAGCCTCAATTGGAGAATTGCCTTCATTGGACTGGCCTGTGGCCATGTCCATGGGGCACCTTCTTGATTGTTGAGTAATGTGGGAGGGCCCAGCCCACTGTGGATGGTGTCACCCCTGGGCAGGGGGACCTGTGTTGCATAAGAAAACAGGTTGAGCAGGGGTCAGGGGAGCAAGCCAGTAAGCACTGTTCTTCCATGGTCTGTGCTCTAGCTCCTGCCTCCAGGTTCCTGCCCTGAGTTCCTACCTTGGGATCCCTGATGATCTCTGACTCAGGATATGTAATATACAATAAACCCTTTCCTCCCCAAGTTGGTACTGGTCAGAGTATTTTGTCATAGCAACTGAGAAACTAGAACAGTCACTATCTCAATAAGGTCGGCTTCCTCCTCATCACCAGGCTCTCTTCCAGGCAGAATTCTCTTCTGCCATGATCCCTCACAGTTGAGCAGGGAGTGTCTTGCACACCATTGCCTGGACATTTTTGGCTTTCCAGAAACTAATGCCTGCCCATAGACTTCACTCCTCTGAAGTGCTGCCGCTTTCAGACCCAGTCACACATTGTATATGCTCATAGCCCCCCATACCTCTCATTAAGATGTTCTGGGAGGAACTGAGGAAGCAGGGACTTTGCTTCCTGCTTTCATACCATGGCTGGGCCACAGGAGGCACTCAGCAGAGTGCTCGAGGAGGTCTGCCTGACACCAAAGCCTCCAGGAGAACCAGCATGGGAAGACCATGGTTAGGAGAAGGGAACTGTCGTACAAGCCGCATAAGTAGAATGCAGTGCTCTGTCTAGCACTGTCCCCATGGTCTGCCCTTTCCAGGCTGTGAAGTGAAACAGAATAGGCCACACACAGGTATTGTAGTCCCACTGGCTGGTTGGGGGTTGGGCAATTATCTTCCTTGCACTGGACTGAGTTTGGTCATTCCTAAAGTGGGGGACTTTGGTCTGATTTGGTCAACCGACTGCAAAAATATTTTCTGAGCATCTGGCATGTGTACTTCAGTATAGTGACAACAATGACAAGGTCCGTGTCCCAGTGCATAGCAAGAACAAACAAATATAACAGATAATCAGCAACTTGGGCTAGGAAACGATGGGGTGTGCCTCAGAGAGGTGAGCCAGGAAGCAGAACACGGATGGAGAACAGTATGTGCTGAGGCCCTGAGGGAAGGACAAGCTGGCAGGAGCATGGCCTGGGAATGAATCTGCACAAAGTTCAGAGTCTAGATGGTAGCACACTCTTGAAACCCCAATATTTGGAAAGCTGAGGCAGGAGAGGCACAAGGCCAATCTGGTCTATATAACTAGGGCTGGTCAAAAAAAAGAAAAAGTCTAAAGAACCAGAGGGACCTCTCTCGCTCACTCTCTTAAAGATTTATTTATTTTTATTTATGTGTATGGGTGTTTTGCCTACAAGCATATATGGATATATGTACCAAGTATATGCCTAGTGCCTGCAGAGGACAGAAGGCACTGGATCCCCTAGAACTGGAGTTACAGACAGTTGTGAGTCACTATGTGGGTGCTGGGATCTGAACCCAGGTCCTCTGTAAGAGCTAGTGCTCTTAACCACTGAGCCAACTGTCCAGCCCCAGAAGGGCCTTCTCTATGCTGGTCACCACTTCAGTTCCTCAGGGCATGCCTGCTCTCCCCTCTATGAAATGGATCACCATGGAGCCAGCCCAGAGCAACTATATGCATAAAGCATATAGGTACTAGTGTAAACTGCCAGCTAGGGCCTGGTGTGCTAGGCCCAGGCAAGGACGAGGCTTTTTGCCCTTCTTGCCCCAGGCACCTCTAAACCTGTCTCCCATTCAAGGCCCATGCACTTGGCCTCATTCTACCCCTACCATGGATAAAGTCTTGCCTGTCCTCTTCCCAAATTCTATCCCATCATCTGCCCCTGCACACAGCAGCCAGAGGAATTTCATCTACAGTTTCTCATTACTCTTAAAGTTCTCAGGGCTGGGGAAATGGCTCAGTGGGTAAAGGCCTCAAGTGTGAGGACTGGAGTTCAGATCCCCAGAACCCATACCCACTTGTAATCCCAGCATGCAGGAAGTAGAGACAGGAAATCCCCAGAGGAAGCTGGCTAGCCAGACAAGCTGAAAAACTGTGCAAACTCCAGGTTCTGTCAGAGACCCTGTTCAACAGGTAAGGTGGAGAGAAATCAAGGAAGACATTTAATGACAACCTTGGGCCTCCACATGCATGTGCACACACA
Organism: Nannospalax galili; assembly: GCF_000622305.1. Taxonomy (NCBI): domain Eukaryota; kingdom Metazoa; phylum Chordata; class Mammalia; order Rodentia; family Spalacidae; genus Nannospalax; species Nannospalax galili. Next base: position 325,651 of record NW_008342089.1, on the reverse strand, counting down.
AGGATCCACATGCACAGGAACACACATATACATATGTACAATAGGAACATGCACATTCATATACAACAAAAATTAAAATAATGCTCTCTCAACATACTTTTCTTTTAAAAACAGAACAACAAATAAGCAGGGTTAAAAGCACACATCTTTAATCCCAGAATTTGGGAGGCAGAGACTAACAGTCTCTGTGAGACTGAGGTCAGTCTGGTCTACATATTGCATTCCAGACCAGCTGGGGCTATAGGAAGACCGTTTCAAAAAGACAAACACAAAATATAAAACCCAGGGTCTTATGTAGCCCAGGATGGCCTCAAACTTGATAGGTAGCCAAGGGAACCCTGAACTTCTGACCCTCCTACCTTTTCCTCCAGAGTGCTGGGATTACAGGCATGTGACACCACACCTGGTTTTATGTGGTGATGGGGATTGAACCTAGGGCTTCATGTATGCTAGGCAATCACTCTTATCAATTGAGCTAGATCTCCACCCCTCACCTTTTGCTATATTTTTCAGGTTCCTGCCCTACCTGGGTCCTCCACATTCACCTCAGTCCTCACTTGCTCTAGTTGCCCTCTGAACCCAGCAGCCTTAACTGCCTGAGGGATTCTGCACACGTGCCACCCTCTTCTCTACTGTTCTTGTCATTTGGGTCTCATCTCAAAATCTCCTGAGGTTTTTTCTGACTATGCCTTTGATGGGTGAGAAGAGCCCTCCTTCATAGCATCCTGTTTATTTCATTCAGTGCTTAGCAAAAGGAACAACATAAGAAGCTACTGTCACCTCATTAAATCGTAAGTTTCCTGAGGAGCAGGGCCATGATCTGAATGTGCATCTCCAACCAAAATTCATGCTGAAACATAAACCCCATGGTGGTGGCGGTAAGAAGTTGGGTCTTTGGGGAAGTGATTTGGTCATGAGGGCACTTATAAAAGGGTCAGAAAACCCATCTTAGGCCTTGTCTTAGTTTCCTTTCCAGGTGCTGAGATAAAACATCCTGACAAAAACAACTTAGGGGAGAAAGGGTTTGTTTCCACTCACAATTCCAAGTCACATTAATCATTTAGGGGAAGTCATAGCAGCAGGAGCCTGAAACAGCCAGTTATAACATATCTATAATCAGGAAGAGGGCAAGGAATGCATGTAGGCAGGCGTCTGGGTGATCCTTATCAGTCCAAGGCCCAGCCCAGAAAATGGTGCTGCCCACATTTAGGGTAAGTCTTCCCACTTAATTATCCCAGTTAAGGAAATCCCTCACTGGCATGCCTGCGGGCCAATCTTATCTAGGCAATTCCTCTTTGAGAGGGCCTTTCTCAGGTGACTGTCTGCAGATTATGTCAAGCTGACAAACATCTCAGACCTTTTTGCCCTCCTCTAATATCCTGCTGTGTAAGGACACCGTACTTCTTCTTTTTGCTTCCTGCCATGTGAGTGCATCTACATGGGATTGTCAATAAGGAATGGGTCTTTACCAGGCATGGAACGTGCCAGCACCTTGATGTTAGAATTCTCAGCCTCCAAAGTTTTGAGAAAATAAATTCCTATTTTTATAAACTATCCAGTTGCACAAATGGACTTAAGACATCAGAGAACTTGCTCATTTTGTTTGCTGTTTTTCCCATGCTTCGTGTCTGACACTTACCAATAATCATTATATCTGGGGCTGGACTTGTAGCTCAGAGGTAGAGTACTTGCCTAGTATTGCCAAGGCCCTAGGTTTGATCCCCAGCACTGCCCTCCTCCAAAAAAAAAATCATATTTAAGAAATTAATTTCATGTGAGGCTCTGATCACACCAAGGTGACTAAAGACCTAAACCTTGATCTCCAGGGATTTATATTCTAAAATGGTTCTCCCACAACATGCAGGGTAGAGAACTCTGCAGGGTATCATGCTATCACAGTGAGCACCTTCTCCTTTCAGAATCCTCATTATGACTGTAAATGAACTTTTGGTCTTATCAACTCTGGCATTACTTCCTGGGCTTTGTTTTTGCCTATTAGTCTGGAATGTTTCTCATTTCTTACATCTAAATGTTCTCTCCCTCCACACGCTCCTTGAGGTGGCATTTGCTTCTGGACAGCCTGAGAATTCTGTGATGGCATGTGGGGCCAAGGGTGCAATTACCTTCTCCCACCCCTCAGCCCACAGCCAGCATTCATGTATGCCTGTTGAACAGGAGTTTAAAAACAAAGCTTTCCCTTGGGAGGCCTACTTGTCACTGCAATGCCCATTGCCCAGGCTTCCAGATCACAGCCCTCTATTGAAGGCTCTCTCCTTACTCTAGTACTAACTAGTTGGGCTGTACCCTCCTGTTATACTGTTGTAAAATGTGCTACAAGACAGTTACTCCTTAGGGCCCTAGGAGATTAAATTGTCTCTCTTCTTCACAGAGCCCTAGAACCTCTTGATCCTGAGGTGTCACAGGACAAAGGTTTCCTGTTAGGCCATCCCCATCTTGGCACAGGCAAGATGTTCCTTGGAGCGTAGGTGATAAGGGTAGGCAAGGCCTTGGTATTTGTCGTGATAACAGTTTTAGCCTTCAGAGCCCCAAACTGCTGCCAGATGTTGATGCCTGAAGCCAAGGCATTACCCCACCTGAGAGCTAGGGTCTGCCAGAAGGCCCTAGCCCAGCTTCAGTTTGTGGCTGTCACCACTCTTTCTGGACACCTTACCCCTCTCAGCCTCAGTCTGCTCACCTGAAAAAGTACAAACAGCAGCAGTAACCTACTTCACTGGGTTTTATGAAGATCATGAGGCACTTGATATCAACAATTTAACACAGCCTCTAGCTCTTAGCTCCCTACAAAGATGAGCCATTACTCTGCTGAGGCTAAGAAAAAGCAAAGCACTCAAAGATCAAAGTTAGAGAATTAGAGAGTAGAAATGTGAATCCCAGTATGGGTTCAGGCCCTGATCCACCATACAAGGATGCACTCCTGGATGTGATGTCATTGTCCTACCGACACCAAGGGTCTGGGTCCCAAGTGCTCTTGACCCCTCCCATGAGATGCCATCCTCACCAGAGCAGTTTATTAATATCAACTCTGTGTCTTAAGCGGAGTTCCACGGTGACCTCCCCCGTTCTCTACATCTTAAGCAAGCAAAGGGGCTCTGGTTTCCTTCGGGCAGAACGAACCAGGGAAGAACTGTTTTAAACTAGACAAAGCGCCTGGGAAAACAGGGGAAAGGACCTTCCCTCCTCCCCCCTCCCCTTCTTGGTCTCGGGCTGCCCTCGGCTCCCCAGAGGGCAGGATCACCCAGAGCCGCTCCAGCAGGACTTTTCGTTTTGGGGAAAGGTGGCCCTTCCAAGACCGCTATCAGAGCTGCCTGGGGTTCCAGCCCTGGGAGACTCAAGAATGACCAGAGGTTGGGGGACGGGACATGAGGCGGGATATCCACCGAGCTAAGATCTAGGAGTTCCACGGTCTGCGCTGAGGCCGTGGTCCGGCCAAGGTCGCGCGGCCAGACCCTGTCCTGCTCTAGGGCGGGGTCCCTCGGTTCCCCGGGTGAAGGAAGGCAAGGCCCTCGGAGAGGCACTGACCCGGCTCGAGCGGCTGCCCCGCTGCCTCCGCCTCCGTCCTCATGACCCGGGTGGCGCAGGGCGCCCATGGCCCCGGCCCGGAGCTGGCTGCTGCTCCGACTTCTGCTGGGCAGCGAGCGCGCTGGGGCCGTGCAGTTCCTCAGCCGCGACTGCGGCGGTTCAGGGAAGGGGAGGTGCTGCTGGGCCACCCCAAGCCCCGCCCCGGCCCTCCCGGGCCACGCCCCTTCCCTTCCACCCACTTCAAATTCATGTCCGCCAGAGCCAAGCCCTCGGGGCTACAGGCAAGTCCTGCCCAGATTCCGGAAGCCCCACCCCTTCCCGAGCCCCGCCCCTAAAGCTCTTGCGTCTAGTGGACATCGGTTTCTCGGAGTCACTGAGCTCTCGGCATCCGCCAGGCTTGCGGTTTTGCGGCCACCGGTGTTACCTCAGACTCCTCCCTATGCTTCACCAAGGCTCCTGGCCTCCCTTTAGGGATCATCTACACAATGACTACGATACCTCCCCGTGCTCAGACCGCCCCCTTCCTGGCGGTGACTGGATCCTAAACTTAAATTATGAGGGGAAGTCCTGGACCAAGCCCCACTTTCTGTCACCCCGGAGAGGGCCCAGGCTGGATCCGCTCCCAGTCCGTCCTTGGTCTGGGGTGCTTTGGAAGTGCCAGGCCCCTTGTTCCCTTAGCGGCTTGAGGAAACCCGGTGAGCCGGGGGGTCCTGTCATCAGGCCACTCTAGTGCCGGAACTATAGTACCAGAGCCCTTGTTTCCGAACCGGCGGAGTAAGGAGAAAGCGTCAGCAAGCCTGAGTTCACCGCTGGGGAAAGGAAAAGGAGGGGCCCAGCGCACGGCATTTTGGGAGCGCGTGGTATTCTGGGAGCGTGGGGCCCGCCATTCCCTCGCTTCACGCTTTTCCTGTGGTAATATTTGTCTCTGCACAGAAGAGGAGTCCCGCAGTTGGTGAGGAGAGGCTGCAGTCGGGGGAGAAGAGGCCTAGGCGCCCTAAGGGGTTAGGGGTTGGAGAGGCGCTGCTGAGGAGCTCCGCTGGGTTTAGAGGGGAGAGCGGGAAGCCGGGTCCAGCCCAAACACCAGGGTCGTCCTCCGGCCCCTAGACCGTTGTGCTTAATTAATTACCCGGTTAGTCTGCACACCCTGCACTTCTGCAGGTCATTGTTTTCTATAGCATGCAGGCAATAATTTTGAAACCATTTCTTACGCATGACCTTCCTTCCAGAGCTCTCTCAGGGTCACCCTTTTCAACGTCATTTGCATCTCGCTCATTCCTTTCTACGTTGGCGTCTCTGCCTCCAGTCCCATCCAGCTCCGGTCCTCTCATGCTTTCCACGCTGCCGTACACGAAGTCCCTGATTTGTATGTTCGATCTACTTTGTAAATGCTCCTAGTTTTTCATTGCGTCTTTAGCTATAATCCTGCAGTGTTTCACCCACTGTGTTTAGTATAAAATCCAAATTCCTGAACACACGTGATGTGCGCCTGCTTGAGTCCGTTGCCTCTCAGAATTTAAAAAGCCGCCTGCATGATTGTGGTCTTTTAATGAAACCAAGTTTACCCAGATTGTTTTTCCTCCGTGGTAACATACCCACGTTATCCCTTTGTGAACACTTTGATACTTTATTTCTAGCGTTGGTGGGGAATCAAAGGGTTGAATTGGAAGCATAACCTCCTCTCTGGATTTCTCTGGGTCTTTTGGTCTATTTCTGCTATCACGTTCTGTACCCACCAGCCACTTGTGGTTGGTGAGTACTTGGAATATGGCTGGTGTGCTTGAGGGGACTGGATTTCTTTCTTTTTTTTTAAATTTTATTTAAATATAACTACATGTATACTATTGTACTTTACTCCTCAGGTCCATATTGTTGTTTTGAGGAAGATAAAGGAATGTGTGGTCGGGAAGAGGAGGGAAACTCCATTCCCATTGGCTTTCTCTGTCCCTCTTCCCCTCCTCATATCTTGCATGTGTTTGCCCCTAGATTCCTCCCAAACCAAGAGCCAAACTCCTTCCATAGCAAATGCAGCTTTGACATATTTGCAAGTTTGTGACGTGCTAGTCCTTCTTACCTCTGGAAGATAACTACTGTCTCTTTCACTGTAGAACTTTATTCCTGCCAAGATGTCTATTGGTGTGCCAATTAAAGTCTTACACGAGGCTGAAGGCCACATCGTGACATGTGAGACGAACACTGGCGAGGTGTATCGGGGGAAGCTCATCGAGGCGGAGGACAACATGAACTGCCAGGTATCCTGCTTTGTACCTGCGTCTCTTGGGGGAACTGTGGCTTGTGTCCTGGAGGACAGAAAGGTGGAGGTTTTTATGGAGTTAGTTTCTTCTAACAGTTATTTACTGTATCAGACACTCTTACAGTCTCTGGAGCTGCTTGTATGTGAATAAGGGACTTAGTCTTAATGCAGAAGCCTCATTTGGAAGCCTGATATGGTAGAACATTGGGAGGCTGTGGCAAGAAGATCAAGAGATCAAGGCCAGTCTGGTTATACAAGACCCTATCAAACACAACAACAAAAAATTCATTTGGAATATTTAGTTTTATCATTTCTTTTTTGGTCTTTTTGAGACAGGGTCTCCCTATAGCCCCAGCTGGCCTAGAACTCCCAGAGATCCATCTGCATCCCGGGTGCTGGGATTAAAGGCGTGCGTCACCATGCCCGGCCATGCCCCTAATTTTCTCCTGTATTTAGAGGTCTGTTTAAGAGAAGTAGTGCTATCCCTTTGGCAGATTCTTTTAGGTTCAGAGCATTACCCATTTTCCACCATACATTTTATAATTAGCAGAACCTTAACCTCACATACTATGTGTGCTTGCCTTTCTTAACTACCTTTTGAGGTAAGCAGTTTGATGATAATTTTATCCTCTATAAAGGAGAAAGAAGGGATTCTTCTGCTGAACATCACTCTGCTAATAAATGATGGAGCATCTTCGTGGTATAGCACTGTAGCAATACTTTGCCTTTTGTGTAGTTTCAAGTATTTTGTTTTGTTTTCTAAACAAGATCTCGCTATGTAGCCCTAGCTGGGCTTGATCTCACTGTAGTCCACCTGCCTCTGCCTCCCAAGTGCTGGGATTAAAGATATATGCCACCATGCCTGGCCTATGAAATTGGCTTGGGTTGTTTTCGTTTGTTGGCTTTAGTTTTCTTTCCTCCCTCTTGAGACAAGGTATCCCTGTAATTCCAGCTGGCCTGGAGCACACTATGTAGACCTGGCTGGCCTCAATATCACAGAGATCCGCCTGCCTCTGCTTCCCAAGTACTGGGATTAAAGGCATACACCACCATGCCCAGCCTGGCCTATGAAGTTTTACAGCATTATTTTATAAAGTTTTGGCACATGCTTTTTATTTAAACCCTTTGTTAAGAACTTGAGTTTTGGAATTAGAGAAGTAGTTGAGGTTGAGTGAAAATTATATGACTTTAGGCTTCTTAAGCACCTCAGGTTTCTCCTTTGTAAAATGAAGATGGTGTTATTTGTGGTTTTATGAGCTGTAAATACCAGGGCAGAACGGTATGTGCCAAAGATTTATAGGGGTATTCTTACTGCTGTGATCCAGTACCTGACAAAAGCAACTTAAGGAGGAAAGGGTTTATTTTGGCTCACTGTTGAAGGATACTGGTCATCATCCTGGGGGACATCGTGGTGGTAAGAACTTGAAACAGGTGGAAGAGGAGAACTGACTTTACAAAGTTGTCCTCTGTCTTCCACGTATGTGCCCCCTGCAAACATCGTACGTTCTCTCTCTCATAAATAAATAAACAAACAGGTAGAGCCAGGTTTGGTGGTGTGTGCTTTTAATCCTAGCACTTGGGCAAAGGGGTTGATCTCTTGAGTTCAGGGCCAGCCAAGACTGGATTTACAGCCCAGCTGGAAAGCTTTCAATCAAGGGAAAGGGAAAAGATTGGAGCACAAAGAACCTCAGACTGCAGCTTAGCTCTAAGGAAGTTGCACCCAAGGAAGAGAGTGGTCTAGAGGAAGCATAAATGGATTAGTTTTAGTGCTTGGTCACTGGCATCCTGTGAAGAAGGGTTTCAGGGTGAGTGCTGTGGTCGGTCTCCAAAGTAACAGCTGGAGGCTCTCAGTTCTGTACGTTCTTCCTACCTGTTGTCTCCTGAAAGGGACACAGCAGTACTTTCCCAAGACTTCCAAATATAATACCCACACCTCAGAGTTGTTATAGTGATCACCGGACTTATGTATATGAAGCAGCTAGCTCAGTTTCATGCATGTTACAACTGTTAACAGCATGTGGTTCCTGTTACTATTTTCCAGATGAGAAAACTGAAGGTTGGAAAATGCCTTATTTGGGATCATGCCTGAGGGTCAGGTATCCTGACTATTGATTTTCTGGGTTCATTTATTTGAGCATGCAGGGAGACAGACGCTATATGCTTTGCCATTTTGGGGGTGCGTTTAACATTTCATCCTTCTGCCATGTCCTCGGTGCTATAATTACTCACCAGTGCCACCCTGCCCAGCAGTAGAGGTTCTCTGAAGTCCTGTACTATTTGGTTTCCTTCCACAAGAGAGTCCTGAGAGCTACATTTGATCTGTGTTTTCAGGGCCTGGCCTTTGTGAGATGCCATTTTCATAGGTCCAGTTCTGTCTTAAAGCATCTTTGTCTGTTTTAAGGCACTTTAATTTGGTTAGTAGAATGAAAGGTTTGGGATATGGATTCTTAGTTTGTTATTCAACTGCTTAAGTTGTTTGAAACAACTTTATTAAGGCCTCAGGGACTTGGACATCCTAGCTGTACTGCGAGGTTGTCTGACCAGGTGACTTTGGTAGTCTCAGAAATGCAGCCGATATGATGCAAAGGGTACAGATCTTGATATTATCAGGTTGCAACCTGGAAAGTAATGTGACTTGGGTATGCGAGCTTTGTGCCTTCCTGACTTTCTGTTCCCTCCTAAATCAGTGATAAACTAAAAACTGTGTAACCCTAAAGACCTTTCAGTTTACTTGTAGATTCTGTAAACATGATCACATTCTGAGAGTCTAGGGATTAGGGTTTCAATATGTATATTTTTGTAGGGACACAATTCAGCCATTAAACTGCCCATGTCAATATAATGAGGCTTCACTGGGTTGACCAGAGCCTAATCACATTGCATAAAGCCCAATAGGCCTTGTGAGCTAACACTAGGTGAGCACTAAATGCACTCATCCAGGATTGGCATACGAGTGCTTCACTCATACATCTCTGGGATGGACTGTGAAGCTGATGGCTCCTGCAGTTTCTTCTTCTGTCTCCTCCCTGACCCCAGTCCTTTGGAAATGAAGGCATCTTCCAAACACCACCTCTGCATGTTCTTTGCCAGAGGTAGCTGAAATTTAATATTTGACATTTGATGTTGAGCTTTTGATAACTTTCTGTTATTAACATGGGACAGAGTCAAGCATGGTGGCATACACCTATAACTCAGGAGGCTGAGGCAGAAGGATTCCAGGTAAGGCCAGCCTGGACTATATGAGACCCTGTCTCAGAAAAACAACAGAAAGTAAGGGAGGCAGATTAACACGTTACAGAGATTTAGGAAACATGAGAGAATCTCATGAAAGAAATCACTTCTTTCCCTGTGTGTATTTTAAGTTAAAAATGGCTTAGAAAAAATATGAGGTCTTTTGTTGCAATGCTAGGGATGGAACCCAGCAAGTGTTCTCCCCACTCAACTCAAGCATAAAAATAGGGAAATGGGCCATGGTGCTGGTAAGCTTGATTAGAAAGCCAGGCGGCTAGTACTTAGTAAACCTGAATTCCTATATATTCGATAAAAGTACTTTGATGTCAGGCCAGGCAGAAGAAAAACATTTAGAGATACGTAGTATTCATGAGATGCAGGTATCTCTGGCATTCAGATCTAGGAGACCCTATTAAACGGTCTTTCTTACCAACATGCCAGTATAAAATCTACCTTCTTTATTTTTTATTTTTTGGGAATTTCACACAAGTACATCATTGCTTGAAAAGATTTCTTTTTTGAGACAGGGTCTCCTGTAGCCCCAGCTGACCTGGAACTCACTATGTAGACCAGGCCTTGAACTCAAAGAGATCTTCCTGCCTCTGCTTCCTGAGTGCTGGGACTAAAGGCATGCACCATCATGCCCAGCTAGAAAAGATTTCTTTTGTTAAAAAAAAAAAAATTGTTATTTTTACTTTATGTGTTTGTACTGCCTGCATGTATGTGAGTGCACTTGTGCAGTGCTGCAGAGGTGAGAAGAGGGCTTTGGATTCTCCTGGAACTGGCATTAAGGACAGTTTGTAGCCACCATGTGGTTGCTGGGAATCATACCTGGGTCCTCTGCAAGAGCAGTCAGTGCTTTTAACCGCTGAGCCATCTCTCCAGCCCCGAGAAGATTTCTAAAGAATTCTTTGGGGCTGGAGAGATGGCTCCAATTCCAGGGGATCCCACACTCTTCTGACCCCCATGGGCATTGCACAACACAGGTGCACGTACATGCATGCAGGAATACACTCAGAGGGGACTGGGAATATAGCTCAATGATACTGCTTGCTTAGCATATCTAAGGCTCTGGATTGCATTCCTAACACCACAAAAGGGAAAAGATGTTTCAAAGAAAAATTTTAAACTTTTAAGTTTTAAAATGAGGAATAATAAATAGCAATAAGCATATAGTTTTGGTTTTTTGTTGTTTATGGGGTTTTGTGTAAATTTTATTTTGCTTATTATTTTTAGTTTACGTGCATGAATATACTGCCTGCACTCGTGAGGTGCACTCGTGTCGTGCAGTGCCAGTGGAGGTCAGAAGATGGTGTCAGAGCCCATGGAACTGGAGTTACAGTTGTTAGCTGCCATGTGGGTGCTGGGACTTGAACCCGGGTCCTCTGCCAGGGCAGTCAATGCTCTTAACCACTGAGCCATCTCTCCAGACCTTGTTTATAGGTTTTTTTTTCCTGAATCAGGATCTCTCAAGTCCAGGAATACACTGACCCTCTTATCCCTACCTCTTGGATGCTGTGATTACAAATGTGCACCACCATGCCTGGCTTCATTTTTTTTTTTTTTTTTTTTTTTTTTTTAATTTTATGATCTATTCTAGACCATATTTACGTAACCTTTCGGGGAAAGCTTGAGATTTTATTATTTTATTAGGATTCTAATGTGCAGTTTGCCCATCATAGGTTCCTTCATAGATTCTTAGTGAATGTTAATTTTAATACTTAGGAAGTCATATTTACAATGAAAGATTACTGTCCTAGTTTCTTTGCTGTGATAAAAACATTGACTAAAACCATCTTGGGAAAGAAAAGGTTTATTTTGTCTTACCTCTCCCAGGTCACAGTTTATCACTGAGGGAACTCAAGGTAGGAACCTGGAGGCAGGAGCTGAAGCACAGACTGTGCTCCTCTGGCCTGTGCTCAAACCTGATTTTTTTTGTATACAACCCAGGGGCACCACCCACAATGAGCTGAGCCCTCCCATATCCTTCAACAATTAAGAAAATGCCCCACATGGCTACAGGCCAGTCTGATGGAGACAGCACCTCCTTTGAGGTTCACTCTACCCAAATGTGTAAAGTTGACAGCTGATGCGATCCAGCACAATTACTATATTTAATACATGTAGTTTTTACAAGTCAATATTAATATCCCATTTTAAAGTGGACATACATAAGTTATAAAATGTATGATTCAGAGGGGAAAAATATAGGTTGAGAAATTATAAAACATTGAAAATAAAATTAATAATGCCACTGAAGGGTTCTTTCCTATGCTGTCAATAAAAGTGTGACTTAGTATCCTCTTTCCAAAAGTGCATTTAGTATGTCATTGTGGAACTTTTTTCCCTTGATAAGTAATGCAGCCTCTACAAACCACTGTGAGCCTCAGGTTTTTTTACCCTATGCTTCTGACTGACCAGGTAGGTATAAATTAGTGTTCTACTGTCCCTTCCTCGGGTTTCATTGCTTTGTTCAAGCAACTCACAGAATTCAGGGAAATGCATTTACAGGTTTATTGTAAAAGATAGTACAAAGGATGCAGGTAAAGAGATGTATCCAGCAAGGCATGGGGGCAGGGTAGGGCACAGAGTTTCCACACCTTCTGGACACCCCCCCCCCAATCGCTGTGTGTCCAGCTATTTAGAAGTTCTCCAAAGCATGTCCTTTAGGTTTTATGGAAACTTCACTAAACAGGCAGGATTGAAGTGTGGACAACTATGTAAAGGTGATTTGGGCAAAAGGAGTTTTATTTCATGCTAACAGACTGGGTAGACAGGAGCACCTAGGCAGGACCGCATTTCCCCTATCCCCAGCCCAGGCATGACCCTTGCTGAAATGAAAGTCATACGAATTTATTTATGGACAGCTCTAGAACAAAAAGATGAAAATTAGAGTATCTATGACCAGCCTTAGATAAGGGAAATTCTAGTTTCTGTGGACTGCCTTGAAAGGGGAATTAAGAGCCTGGACTCATGAACAAATACTGTGTGGTACACTTCAGTGTTACTCCACAGTCCTGGATCATGCTTTCCAGTCTTGACCCACAGATGTCATTTCAGTTGAGTATCTAGCCTATGTCATCTATTGTGGCTGTTTAGGAAAATAGAGTAAACTCCATGTTCTTGCCTGGCTTTCATTGAAACCCAATTGCTTGGAGCCAAAAAAAAAAAAAAAAGGCTCAGCAGTTAGGAGCACTTGCTGCTCTTGCAGAGGACCAGTCAGTTCTTAGCATCCATGTTGGGTGGTTCACAACCACCTGTAACTCCAGCTCCAAGGAACCTGTCCCCCTCTTTCTGGTCTCTGCAGTTACCCACATGCATGTGTGCATCCATATATATGTGCACGTAAAAAATGAAATAAATCTTTAAAAAATAAGAGAAAATTTTAAATAAACTGTAGCTGGGCTTGGTGGCACACACCTTTAATCCCAGCACTGGGAGGCAGAGCCAGGCAGATCTCTGTGAGTTTGAGGTCAGCCTGGTCATAGTGAATCAGGACAGCTGGGGCTACCGGGAGACCCTGTCTCGAAAAGACCAAAATAAATAACTGTAAGTGCTCAAAAGTTTCTGCTTTTGACTTTATGGTGCAAGCACAGGGCCCTCCATGGGACTGTGCTGCTATTTGTCTGATAGTACTATAGGAAAAGCATGAGAGTCATAGGGAGCCTGTTGTAGAGTGGGAACTCTTGTCAGGTGATACTGAGATCTACTCAACCAGAGCATGGAACATCCATAGAAGCACCTAGATTAAGTTTAGGTGGACCTATGTGACAGCCTCTTTTGGAGATTCTCAAGTAACGGTGGGTATGCTGAGGGCCGGAGGAAGCTGTGTCAGCATGTGCTAGAGGAGATAAGGCTCAGCAGCGGCACATCTTGAAAATAGACACTTGAACCATGAGATGTAACATTCCTGAGCAAGTTATGTCTTGGGCAGTTAACAGCATTTAGACAAACTTTGTCTTGTTTAATTTGCTCTTTAACATTCCCAGGAATGGTCTATTGCAGTGGTTCAGAGTAGGTTTTAGAATCAGAGGCCTAGATTTGAACCCCAGACAAACCACAAAAGGGCAGTGTGACTTTGAGCCGGTAGAGTGAGTAAGGCAGGAGCCTCCAGGGACACATCTGCCTTTGACAGGTTGTACCTCTTCATCTCTCTGGTAGGGTTTCATGGAGTAAAATATTAGTCACCTAGGATAGTGCCTGCTGACTACATTCAGTGCTGAGGAAATGCTGATTTTGTTACATTGTATTTCCACTGTTGGGAGGGGAGGGGGTAGTTAACTGGGACTCAGAAAATTCTGGATATGTACTCAGGGTTACACCTAGCAGATGGCAGAGCCAAGTCTCAGAGGATCGCAGGCCACTGTGTCTTCCTCAGAGTCACAGTTGTGCCAGAATTGAGAGACTTGAGTGGGATGCACGATTTTCTCTGGTGTAGTCTTAACTGTAGCTGTCTGGGCAGTGGAGGTTCCAGTAGCATCAAGGAAAGAACTGACAGGGACTTAGGAACCATGAAATTTTAAGGAAGTGGCAATGGAGGCCTCCAGTGGATTGATGGGAAACTGGAGCCCTGTTGCCCTTGAAAGTAAAACAGGGAGGATTCTTTGAAATCTAGAAGTCATGCCTGTTGCTCAAGTAAAGCAGGGATAGCCACAGAACATTAGTAGCTTTGGGGTTTGTTGTTCGCTGCTGAGTGTTCAAATAGAGACCTTCCTGGCCAGTTAGCACTCGAGGAAAAAAGCAAGGGAGACACAAAACAAATCCAGGAGGCAGAGGCCAGCCTTGTCTACATAGTAGACAAGGCCAACTGGGCTACAGGGAGACTGTCTCAAAAAGACAAAAAAACAAAAACAAAAAAAAAACACCAAAAACAAGTTTGGGCAGAGATGCAACTGGAAATGATCATAGTAAGTAAATTAAGCCAGTCTCAAGAAGACAAATAGTTTTCTCTTATTTGTGGTTCCTAGATTTTATATAGTCACATAAAATTGTCTAGGGAAACAAAGGAAGAGCAAGGAGAGGTAAGGGAAGCAGGTAGAGGGATGTGTTCATGCAGTATATACATGCATGAAAATTTGAAAGTAAGAAATCTGGAGGATGGCATGTTTTTATAATGTGGGCTTCACCCATTCTAGATGAAGTTAGTCCTCTTCACCCAAAAGACAGCAATTAAGCTACATCTGGTAAAAAGTGGCACCCATTGAATTTGGTGGTGGCAAATTTGTATCACTTTCCTGTGCCCCACAGTATCCAGGCTGGCATCTGTACCTACTCACGTTGGCACGTGTGTCTTCCCCTTAACCCTGTTAGACATTCCTCTATCCACACACTTAAGTGGTCTCCGAGACTCGAGTCCTCAGAACTTCAGTATGGCTGTGGTCCTTCAGTCCTTGCATGCTGACTGTTCCTGCTCAAATGTCTTTTCCTACTTCTCCAAACACTTGCCTTGCACCTCCAGTATTGCAGGCCCTTGGGAACAGCAGGCACTGCCACATCCACTGCTCAGTCCCTAGTCATTTGTCCTCTAGAATGTGCACTCTGGGAGAGTCAGAACTGTATCTGGTGCACACTCTGGACCATCAAGGTCCCTTTCCAGTTTGTGTGCAGCAGATGCACGAGGGGATGATTTTCAGTTAGGGTTTTATCACCATCACTGACAGCTGGCCCAGGAGACAGCACAAGCTCAGGCTTGGGAGCAGATCTCTGCAGTTCCAGCCCAGAATCTCCTGCCTTCCAGCTGCTTGACCCTGGGTTTTGTTTCGTTTTAACCTGTAAAAATGGGGTCATTTATACCTACCCTCAGATGGTTTTGAGGATCCTTAAATGAAGTGCCCAGTCTCTGGTGTGCATACTAAGTGCCAACCATTGCTGTGGTGTTTCACCAGCTTTGCCTGTCTGTTTTACATTAGTGTCTGTTTTACCATTTCCAAACTTATTCTAGTTAGGGCTTCCCAGCTTTGTGTACACCAGTGCTGTTGACCCTTACAAACAAGCAGTTGATATCCTTCCAGATGTCCAACATCACAGTCACATACAGAGATGGCCGAGTGGCACAGCTGGAGCAAGTATACATCCGTGGCAGCAAGATCCGCTTTCTGATTTTGCCTGACATGCTGAAAAATGCACCCATGTTAAAGAGCATGAAAAATAAAAACCAAGGTTCAGGAGCTGGCCGGGGAAAAGCTGCTATCCTGAAGGCCCAAGGTAGGTGCCGGTCTTGTACTGGTTTTAGAATTCCTACTTCCCTTGTTGGGTGGGGACAGGGGTGGACCTGATGTCAACTCTCTCTGCTCTCCCCACACATGCTGCCACATCCTGTCCTTTGCTGCCCCCAGACTTAAGAAATCCTTAGAGGTGATGGAGGCCTTCCCCTGCTATCTGTCTTACTTATCTGAACCTAATAACAAGGCTTAGTGTAAAATCCCAAGTAGTCCCTCAGGGGGAAAAAATACGGATCTTTTAAGTGAGGTGTGTTGGTCCATACCTCTAATCTCGGTACTCAGGAGGCTGAGGAAAAAGGATCACAGTGAGTTGGAAGCCAGCCTGAGCTACATAGCAAGACTCTGGAGAGACAGTTGAGACAGAGAGGATTCCCTGTCCTAAGTGAAGCAGTCTCCTATAATGAGGGTCCTCCTTTTCAGAAATTCAATCTAGGAGGCCTGGGCAGCTTGCTCTTTTGTTAGCTGAACAGATGCCCCAGGGTGTTGATGAGTTGCCTCAAGCAGTGAGGCAGCATTCCTCCGAACCTTATATCACTTTTCCTAGAGATTTTATCTGTTCATACACCCCAGATAAAGAAGGAACAGTCTGAGTATCCCAGGCTAACCTCAAACTTGCTAAGCACCTAAAAACAACCCTTGAACTTGTAATTCCCCTGCCTCCACCTCCAAACCACCTGGAGTGTTTATAATCTAACCTAAGAACTGTTTTATTGCTGTTTATGTATGAGTGTATTGCCTGCATGTATGTAAGCGTAATCTAGTCGTGCAGTGCCCTTGGATGTCAGAAGAGGGTGTTAGATCCCCCTGGACCCGGAGTTAAGACAGTGGTTAGCCACCATGTGAGTGCTGGGAATCAAACCTGAGTCCTCTGCAAAAGCAGTCAGTAGTGTTAACCCCTGAGCCATCTCTCCAGCCCCTCCTGTTAATTTTTTTAAATTACATTTACATTTGTGGAGGTAGTGATAGGTAGAGGGCGGGAGAGAGCGAGCGGGTGGTGAAGAGCACAAGCGGATGGATGAGGCACCGAGGCACAGATGGAATTCTCAGTGGGATACAGATTTATTTCGCACGGGGCACCTTTCCCTCGGGGAAGGGAAAGATGTCAGCGAAGGAAAAGATGTCAGGGAAGGGAAGGGGAAGGAAAGGAAGTCAGGGGGAAGGGGGGAATGTTTGGGGGAGAAATCAGGGAGGGGGAAGCAGGAAAAGCCTGGCTCCGTTCAGTCTGCCAGGTGGGATTAGGGTCTGGAAGTGTTTACTTTTTCTCTCTTAAGATGAGAGAAAAGCTTGTTGTGATAAACAGCTTCTAAAATCTCTGGTTAACAGGTAGAATCTGC
Source organism: Nannospalax galili (assembly GCF_000622305.1). Taxonomy (NCBI): domain Eukaryota; kingdom Metazoa; phylum Chordata; class Mammalia; order Rodentia; family Spalacidae; genus Nannospalax; species Nannospalax galili. The sequence continues at coordinate 309,074 of NW_008342089.1, read as the reverse complement.
TTATCTTATCTTTGGAGATTAGAGGAGAGGCAGGCTGCTTCTCAGGCAGAGTTTGTTTCCCTTGACTCCAAAGGTCAAGGTGAGGTCCCTGTTGGGGAGGGGGGAAACTGCTGCTGTTTGGAACCCTAACAGGTAGGAGACAACTTGGAGGAGTGGGTTTTCTCCTTCCAACATGTGGGTCCCAGGGATTGAACTCAAGTCTTCAGGCTTGGCAGCAAGCACCTTTACTCACTGAGCTATCTTGCCTTCCCCTAGTTTCAAGCTCTAAACTTGACATTAAATCCTTTGGGACATGCTGGAAGTGGAACCAGCCTATTTCCCAATGACTCAGCTTAGCTGCTATCTTGGAAGTTAGCCCACATAAGGTTTTGTTTGGGTCCCTGAATAGTTTTGCCACATTATTAGATAATATGTAGTCCTGCTGGGCCTGGTGGCTCACACCTTTAATCCTAGCACTTAGGAGGCAGAGGCAGGTGGATCTCTGTGAGGGCGAGGCTACCCTGGTCTACATAGGGAGTTCCAGGCTGGCTGGGCTACAGGGAGGTCCTGTTTGAAAAAACAAAAATAAATTCCAGATTTTTGCTTTATTTTATATGTAAGGTAGCTTCTGTTCGAACATACTATAGTCCTTTAAAATGCCCTCTGAACACAGCTGATGAGAAAATCTTGGCTGGCAGTGGCTCTCAGGTAAAGTCACTTCCACACAAGCTTGACGACCTGAGTTCCATGCCCAGGATCTAGGTGGTGGAAGGAGAGAACTGACTCCTGACAGTCAGTTGTCCTCTGACTGCCACACCCGTGCCTTGGCGTGTGTACTTGCACACACATGCACACAAATAAAATGTAATAAAGAGAAGAAAATTTACCCTTTGCCTTCTTGAGGGAGGGCTGCCCTTAGCACCATGAACTATCTCTTCTATCCTCTCCAGTCAGATGGCTGTACACTAGAAGGTTCTTGGCCGTGAGTTTGCCCAGTTCCAGTTCTGACCTCTCCTACCTTCTCTTCCTTTCAGTGGCAGCAAGAGGAAGAGGACGTGGAATGGGGCGTGGAAACATTTTCCAGAAGCGAAGATAATTTTCTGTTGAAGAACTTTGTCCTTTTTTCTTCTAGTTAATCTGAGTTTGGGATGGGTGCTTGTGTATATGTCCTAGGTTTTCTTTTGACATTTCTCTTTGGATAGAGAAACTGTTAGACTAAATAAATCTCATTGTTTTGTTTGTTTTGAGTTTTTTTCTTTTTTAAGAAAATAAGGACTCCCACCGGGCGTGGTGGCTCATGCCTTTAATCCCAGCACTTGGGAGGCAGAGGCAGGTGGATCTCCTGAGTTCCTAGAACTGTGTATTCTTGATCTTTGACACATGCACTCAGTTTGGCACTTTGCTCAGTTAACCTTTGTGGAAATGCCATCAGCTCAGCTTTAACAACACGGGGCAACCTGGCCTGTGAAAATGTCTCACTCTGACCTCTGTAGTCTGTTAACCTTAGTAGTTTAGCGGTTGAGGACAGTGGCTTCTCTCCTGGATACACGCGGTTTTGTAGTGTACATCTCAGCATTGGTTGGCATATTTATTAATTATTAACACAGGGAAGCTAACCAGAAAGGATAAGGTAGGCAAATTGAGTGATTTTGACATAAACCCAGATTGGGGAATTGCCTGAAACATTCGGCCACTGGGAAGAAGTGTTGCCAGAGGTTCTGTACGGGATGTGTTGTGGTGTAGACTCTCAAGAAGGACCAATTCTTCCCTCCTTTCTCATTTCTTGAATCTCCAGTAGTCTTAGGTACCCCTGGCCTGAGATTTTTTGTCATAGTCTGTAACCACTACATGGCGGTAAACCAGCTCCTTCACGGAGCTTCCCTTTTCAGTCAGTTTGCAGAAGTCAACTCATTCCCCCAGTTTGGTGTCATCAACCTTAATTTGTTGCTGAGCACAACCAGCTTCCACCAACTTGACACATTGCTTCAATACGCTTGGATATAAGAACAGGCCTGGCAGCTTAGCAATTTCTCAGACCTAATAGGCTCTCATGGAAGGGCAGGGTCACTGGCTTGTGTAACGGAATGCCAGCATCCTTACACTCCAGCAGCAGTGCCTGCCTGCTTTCCTCAGCCATGGCTGTGGGTTGCCGAAAACCAAATCTTGACTATACCTGTCTGCCCAGCTGGCCTCACTAGAGATCCTCCTGCCTCTGCCTCTGCCTCCCAAGGCTGGGACTAAAGGTGTGTGCCACCACACCCAGCCTGGAAGTCTTCATTTCTAACAGGATCCCTAGCCTGTGTTGAAAACCACTGCTCTCAGAATATTGACCTCATTGAAAAAAGTTTTTTAATTACCTTTATGGGGGGGGGGGAAATGCATGCTTCAGCGTTTGTGTAGAGATCAAAGGACAATTCGGGAGTCAATTCCTTCCACCATGTAGGTCTCAGGAATCAAACTCGGGTCACTGGGCTTGGCAGCAAGCACCTTTACCCACTGAGCCATTTCACTGGCCCCCATTGAACAGATTTTTAAGTAACAGAAGAAAATCCAATAGTCAACCTGGCATCAAGTAATGATTAAAAGATTTGTCTTAGTGAATTTGGTTGCCTATGCCTGGAAGGCAGGAGACCAGGCTTTTCAAGGCCAAGCTCAGCTACACAGCAAGTTGGGGCTAGCCTGGGCTATGCAGCACTGAAATTTTAAAATCTTTGGCTTATAATTGTAATGGGAAGTAAAGGCCTGGATGAGTTGCTGAAATTCTTGCATTGTAATGCTTGCTAAGAACTTCGAGTGGTGCTAAGAACTTTGGGCCTTTGGACTCTGAGAGGCCCAGGGATAAGATAAATAAGAATGAGGAGGTAAACAGGAATCTTCCTCCACCCCCTGCAATTGCCCCAGATAGAAGTCATTGTTTTCCAAGCCTGCCTCATTCCTGTATCCTTCATGACCATGTATTACCGGTAAACCACTTACCACATATGTATTATTTGCCCTTTGCTTGGATTCCTCACATGAGTCTAAAAGCTCCCCAAAACTTGAACAAGGGGCTGAATGATCTGTGGGTCAGTCATGCTAGCCTGAAATTAAGCTCCCTCACCTCACCTGACTTTGGTAGTTGGTCTCTAATTTTTCTGTAACATAATCATGTCTTTACTAAGAGACAAGAGAACTTGTAATAGGAACAACCTTCAGTAAACTGGTCAGATGAAAAAAAAAGCACTTGTAAAATAGGCTTCAAGGACTTTCTAGAGCCACTCTGTCTCCTACTCTACTGACATATTTGTGGGATAGGCCTAGAGACCCCAGCAGGCAGAACAACTCAGGGGTGCTGAGGTTGTTGGCTATTTCATATGGCCTGGCCAGACAGGGAGAAAGAGCATCCCCTAGAAGGTTCTTAGTCTTATTCATAAAAATTTAAGAATGGACCCAAACATAAGCTTTAGGACAATTTTATTAGAATTTTAAAGAATTCTCAGGGCAGGCAAGGTCAGATGCTTGGCAGACTGGCAGCCACATGGCTGGGAGAAGGAAGCTTTAGAGAAGGAAGCATCAGAGAAAGCATGTTTAGAAAAGGGATATGAAGAAAAGGAGAGATTAAACTTTTCTAAAGGATTCAAGAAAAGTGGGAAGACTTACAGAGACCTACATGTCTGTGGCCGGGTCCAGAAGCTCTGCACTAGGAGGTGGGATTCCAGGCAGGAAAAGTTCACTATCTCATGTACTAGGTATTCCACTCATCTACTTAGCATGACTTAAGGTGAACCTGCCTTCCTAGGGGTGGTCCTATCACCAGGTGATTGACCAGTGAGGCTGGAAAGGTAGGTCCTCCAACAAATAGACTAGAGATATAGTCTTGACCAGTTAAATTTAGGGAGCTATTTGCTACTCTAATAATGACTCAGCCCATAATGCACTGACCATGCAAGCCTGACTACCCAAGTTCAATCCCTGGAACCCATGAGTTGGAAGGAGAGAACCAACCCCACAACATTGTGTGTGTGGGGGGGGGGGGGGGGGGCGGGGTAATGGCACCTTGTTCTCTGATGGTAGTATTTTCTCTTTGGGAACATGGATATGCTTGAAGCTTTATTACCCTGTGTATGTTTTTCTGCCTTTTTGGTTTTTGGTATTTCTTGTTACAGATTTTAGCCTGTGGGATGGCACACCCTTTAATCCCAGCACTCTCAGGGCAGGGGCAGGCAGATCTCTGTGAGATCAAGGCCAGCCTGGTCTACATAGTTCCAGGCCGGCTGGGACTACAGAAAGACTTGTCTCAGAACACACACACACACACACACACAGAGTAGGAATTTAAAATGAATATGAGTTTATAAGGTACTCTGATGGAACTATGGGTGCTGGGGATTGAACCCAGGATCCTTACACATGCTAAGGAAGTGCTCTACAACTGAACTACAGCTCAGCCCAATGTCCACATTTTTTAGGCTTTCTTGGAATGTATAAAATTCTCTGGGGCAAAGGTCCAGGCTTGTTTCAGGAAGGTTTGCCTTGAGGTGCCAGCTTTCTGAGGGCTCAGCTGGGGAGAGGGATGGGAAGTTAGCATTGTACCCACATTCATCTCTTCTTTCAGGTTTGGGGGGTAGATTTCCTAGTCCGAAAACCTGTTCCCTCTAGTGTCCCAACTTTTTGCAAAGGTTTGTATTGTGGTTTGAATTTGAAGTGTCCCCCATAGGTTCACATGTTTGAAAACTTGGTCCTGAGCCAGGCGTGGCGTGCACCTTTAATCCCAGGACTCGGGAGGCAGAGGCAGGTGGATCTCTGTGAGTTCAAGACCAGCCTGGGCTACACAGTGAATTCAGGCCAGCTGGGGCTACAGGGAGACCCTGTCTCAAAAAGACCACTCCCCTCCAAAAACAGAAAAGTTGGTCCAGAGCTGGTGGTGTCCTGAGCTGGTGGTGCTGTTTGAAAGGTTGTGGAACTTTTAGGAGATACAGTCTCACTTGAAGTGTGTCACTAAGGGAAGTTTTATAGCCCAGCTCCATTTCCTGTTCATGCTCTAACTGTGAATGCAAAGTAACCAGCTGCCACACTATCCTGCCACCATGCCTTCCCCACCGTGATGGACTGTCCTCTCAAGGGGTAAACTAAAATAAACCCTTATGCTCTCATGTCACCAATTGTCAGGTATTTGGTCACAGCAATAAGAAAATAACTAATACAATTTGGGAGGGGTAGTCTCAAGATCATGTGTAGATCTGAATATGTAAGCGGGATTGCTAAAGAAAATCTGCTTTCTTTGAAGGAGATGGTAAAGCACAGCTACACAGCCTGAGGACCTGAGTGCAGACCCCAAGTATCCATGTAAAAAGCCATGGTGGCCTGTGCCTATAATTCTAGAGCTGGGAGGCATAGATAGGTGGGTCCAAGAGCTTGATGGTCAGCCAGTTTAGGCAATCAGTGAGCTCCGATCCAGTGAGAGAGCCCTGTCAACAAAGTAGAGGGCAATAAAGACACCTGATGGTGCTCTTAGCCTGCATAGGTATACACATAGGCATGCACACACATGTATAACACACACACATACACAGTAAAAAAAAAAATTTAATTTTAAGATGCAGAATCAGGCTAGGCATGATAGCTGAGACCTATAATCTCAGTACTCCAGAGGCAGGGACAGGAGTATCACTTCAAGTCCAAAGCCAGCTTGGTCAACATAGAAAGTTCCAGACCAGCCAGTGCTACATAGACTGTCTCAAAAGGCCACTAAATATAAAGAGAACTGGTCGTGATGGCCAAAATGTATATTATATTGGTAAATGTTCATATGCTGTTTAAGCATGTTGAAAGCAGACTCTGGGAGTGAGGATGCCCTCCCTTGTCTCCTCCAAAATCCCTGTCCTGGGTCAAATTGCCCCCATAACTCTAACAAGGAGAAAGGAAGCCGTTAAGTATGAAAACACTATCCTCGAGAACAGAGCCAAGATAAACTATTCCTAACAGAATTACTATTGCTTATCCCATAATATAAAAATGCTTGAAGAGGGAACGGAATGGAGAAGCTCATCTGTGGAGAGTGCTCTGCTCTACCCAAAACCAATCAGGAACTCCCACATGACTGTCTCAGGGTGTCCCCAGTTGGTTTCTGCCAGCCGACTCTAATTGCCTGGTTTGATGTGTTATCTGTGTGCTGCTCTTTGTTCTTTCATTTGGAAACCCCCTCAGAGGGGACACTGGGCTCCTGATGGGGAACTCCATGATTGCCTCCACCAGGCTTCCTAGTCCGTCTCCGCTGGATGTTTGTAAGTCCTACCTTGGTAATGTTGCCTTTCATTTGCTCTCTCAACTGGGCCATGCCAGCTATCTGCTGGATCTTGGGAGTGTCCAGTTAGATGATGCTTTGCTATTATCTGCTGCTTCTATCTGCTACTTGCTAGATATTCTTTTACTTTTGCTTGCTATTCACTTCTTAGACTCATTCGAAACTGAGAGTGCACCAGCAGAGGTCATTCTCTGGACTCTACAGGACAATGATACACACCTGTATCCCATACTTGGGAAGATCAGAAGAGTGAGGTCTTCTGCTACATAAAAAGTTTTGAGGCCAGACTGAGCTACATGACTCTGTCTCAAA
>NW_008342089.1:301445-302432 GCF_000622305.1 Nannospalax galili | reverse complement strand
GAATCTTACAGCCAATTTTGAAAGAGATGTACCCTAGCTCAGAAAAATGTTATTGAATAGGTTAATGCTGTTGTAATGAAATGCTTCTTTAAAAAAAAACAAAAACAAAAACAAAAACAAAAAACCCAAAAAACTGTGTAATTTGATTAGGGGATTAATTATGTATGTAATTAATATTCTATTTGACTTTGTATTGCCCTTTGTATGTGATTGAAATTGCATTCAAAAAAAAAAAAAAAAAAAGTTAATGAATGTGACACCATAAAACAATAGTATCCCGAAAAGGTCAAAATGTAACTGGTTCTGGCTACCACCATGAATTAGTCAGGGCTCTCTGAGGAATAGAACGGATCTATCTGTCTGTCTGTCTGTCTGTCTATCTATCATCTATCTAATCTATGAGTATAGTTCAGTGGTAGAGTGCTTTCCTGGCATGTATGAGGTCCTGGGTTCAATTCCTACCTCAAAAAAATATAGCAAAATAGAAGATAAGGTTTTCATTTATATATAAATGATACTTTTATGAGCTGGGCATGGTGGCATATGCCTTTAGTCCCAGCACTTGGGAGGCAGAGGTGGGTGGATCTTTGTAAGTTCAAAGCCAGCCTGGTCCACATAGCAAGTTCCAGGCCAGCTGGGGCTACAGGGAGACCCTGTCTCAAAAAGACCAAAAAAAAAAAAAGAGAGAGAGAGAGATACTTCTATGCTGGGCAGTAGCACACACCTTTACTCCCAGCACTCAGGAGGCAGATCTCTGTGAATTCAAGGCTAACCTGTCTACAAAGTCAGTTCCAGGTTAGCTGGGGCTATAGAGGGGCTGTTTCAAAAAAAAAGAAAAAAGATACTTATTAAATAATAATTATATTAAAACAGCTAATTTTTATCTTTTGTAAAACTTTAGGATGAAGTTGAGACTTAAATTTTGGTTGAATTATAAGGACAATGATGTCTGATGATGTAATGTGACTTCTTTTTAAAAAAAATTAT
>NW_008342089.1:299265-299788 GCF_000622305.1 Nannospalax galili | reverse complement strand
TTTAAGGGAGGGGGGAGGGAAGGGTATACAGGGATCCTAGAGGATAAAAGAAAAGAAGGAGCTCAAGAGATGTAAGAACGTAAGAAAAGGGTATTATTAAGGGATAAAGGGGGGAAATGGGGGCACCTTAAGTAGGAATATCATGATAGATGGCTGAGACAATGCGAGAGATAAATAATGCCTAGGTAATTTTGAAAACCAGAGGGAACCATATTATTCCTACAACATACTGACAAATTATACATAGCAGATCAAGAAATATATGTCTAGGTAAGGTTTATCTGAGAACAATTGGTCTTTGCCCAAGATTTATTTATCTTCATGACACACAGTAATTAAAAGTACCAGACTGTTGGAACTAAGCTTCTTGGATGTTTGACAGACATACTTTGAGGCCTATAATAATTTGGTCAGAGGGACATAAAGGACACTTTTTGCTCCTTGCCCTCCTAGGTTAACTAAGTTCCAGGGGACTATGATCATCTCTCAAAATGTCCAGTAACTGTGGTGAGTCACCTGTCCT
>NW_008342089.1:263632-298761 GCF_000622305.1 Nannospalax galili | reverse complement strand
AACAATGCCAGATAGGAGATACCTTCTTTTGAGTTGTTGGCCAGGGTGGCCCAAGGGATTCCCAGATAGTAACCCAGCATAGAACTGGGAAAATGAACAGCAGACCTCAATCTTATCTAAAGGAATATTGACAACTGATTGCTGCTAGATGAGGAACAGCTGACCCTCCTAAAACAAAGACCTCTAGATAGGCTGACTAGAGTCACCAGAAGAGCAAGTAGTGGGGAATGGCTGGGGTGCCAACAACACAGCAGACAGAGTATAAGGGCTCTAGTCGGGGGAGGGAAGCTATAGGAGGGTGCCATCTGGGAAGTGGATGTATAGTTGAATAAGTTGGTTTGGGATGTTCTATGTGACATACACACACAAATACACATACACACAAAATCAACAAAATTTTTAAAATGTATTATATTTGAGAAGAAATCATGGAAATTTACATCATGTTAACTAGTAGAGGTGGTAAACATTACCACTGAAATCTACCCAATGACTTTACAGACATACACCAGTGCCAAGGATCCAAGTGCAACTGATTATGACTAGTAATAATCAGATACATACAGATTAGAGATGTATGCACCAACATCTCAGTAGCAAAAACAATGAGTCTTTCTGCAAGGAACATTATTTTCTAAAATGAAATGGAGATCTTTTTAAAGGTTAAAAATTCATTCAATTTTATGCAATCTCCCTTTTTTAACCTCCTAAGTGATGTGATTACCAGCTTGTGCCCCTATGTCCAGCAGGTATGTGGATTTTATGATGAGAAAAGCTGGAACATGTGAAAATGAAAGACTCAAATAAAACATTTCTTCCTCCAAGAACCTCTCTCTTTCTGGTCCACTTGGAGGAACACACCCTTCCTTGGTACCTGTCAGTGCCTGACCACTGCAGGTATCAGGCCCTGTTGTTATGATTAAGTGGATGTCTATCTCCATTTCCTCTTTTTGAGCTCCTTAGGGGAGCAACTGCATTTTTCCTCTTGTGAGTAGTAAGACTTATCATAAAAGCAGTGCTTCACGAATATTTAAATGAACCATCTGGAGGGGTAACTAATAATTCAACTGTAAACCTAAAAATTTACATCCAATTTTGAAAGATATCCATCTTAGCTCTGGAAATTGTTATTGAATATTCCAATCCTGTACTAATGAAATGCTTCTTCTAAGTATGTGGTTATTAAACAATGTAAAAAATTATTCTTTTTATGTGTATGAGTATATTCCCTGCATGTATCTAAGTGCACCCATGTTGTGCAATGCCTGCAGAGATCAGAAAAGGGCATCAGGTCCCCTGGAACTAGAGTTAGGGATGGTTGTTAGCCACCATGTACATGCTGGGAATCAGTCCCAGGTCCTCTGCAAGAGTAGCCAGTGCTCTTAACTGCTGAGCCACCTCTCCAGCCCCAACATGATGTGACTTCTAAGTGTCACTGTTAGGGTTCAGTCTTTTCAAATGTTTTTTTATTCTTTGAAAAACAACAAAACTTTCAGAAAACAAAGCACTTTTTCAGAAAGCCCATCAGAGCTGGGATAATTGCTCTGTGGGTAAAAACACTTGCTGTGCAAGCATGAAGACCTGAGTGCAAATCCCTACCACCCAAGTAAAAAGTTGGATGTGGCCATGCAAGCCTCCAACAGGAGTGCTGGATTCAGGGGTACACAGGATGCTGGCGTTTGCTGGCTGCCAGCCTAGCACCAGGTTCAGTGAAAGACCCTGTCTAAGGAAATAAGAGAGTAAGTGATGAGTAGGGCACAACACACGCACACACAAACGCAAGCATCGCGCACGCACACCCCACAGATTATCGGTGTTATGGACAACATGTAAGTGAATTAATGTTTCATTATTTATTTTTCAAGTAAAATTGCATGCTGTTACATGTGGTTATATGTATAAGTAATACTTTGGCACTAAATTATTATTTGACTGATTTAATAACTGAAAAATAAAGACGGTGTTACATTTGAAAAACAAAAATAATTAATGACAACTACTCAAGAAGATCTTGTCTCATAAAGAGGAGCAATTAGCCCTAGACTAGCACTGCTGTGGACCTGCCTAACAAGCCGTAAAAACAAGACTTGAAAGGATCAAATTGTTGTTCTAGTTCAAGTAAATGTATCCCAGAATAAGCTGGGTGTGGTGGCTCATGCCTGTAGGATCCAGGTGTGTTCTAGGCCAGCCTGAGATGCAGGATAATGACCAGGTCAGCCTGGGCTAGAGGGAAGGTCTGCCTCAAAAAAAAAAAAAAAATAGCGATATCAAAATATCCAGCATCTAGGTAAATAATGTCTGAGCCAGGAGTACTGTGCACATCATTAAACCTGGTACTTGGGAGACAGAAGCAGGTGGATCTCTGTGAATTCAAAGCCAAGGCCAGCCTGGTCTACATAGTGAGCTCCAGGCCAGCCAGGGCTACATAGTGACAGAGGTCCCATCTCAAAAAAAAAAAAAAAAAAAAAAAAAAAAAGTCTGGCATCCAAACAAAAATTACTAGGCATAAAAAAATTACTAAGGCCAGGTATGGTGGCGCATACCTTTAATAAAACAAAACACATTTTGGCTGGGCATGGTGGCGCATGCATTTAATCCCAGCACTCGGGAGGCAGAGGCAGGCGGATCTCTGTGAGTTCAAGGCCAGCCTGGTCTACATAGTGAGTTCCAGGACAGCTGGGGCTACAGGGAGACCCTGTCTCAAAAAAAAGACCAAAAAAAAAAAAAATTACTAGGTATGCAGAGAAGCAGGAAACCATAACCAACAATGAGGAGAGTAAGCAAAGAAATTCAAAGCTGATACAGCATCCATTAGCAGAGAATGGCATTAAAAGGACTGTTACCTACATTCCATGTATTCAAACAGTTAGGTAGAGAGTTTTGAAAGGAAGGGGATTGGAAGGAAGAGAGAAGAGAAACTCAAGTAGAATTTCTGGGTGAGCTTAAAAACAAGCAGATTAATCATTTCATAAGAAAAGTTTAATGGGCTGGAGAGATGGCTCAGGAGTTAGGAGCACTAGCTGCTCTTGCAGAAGACCCAGATTCAATTCCCAGCACCCACATGGTGGCTAACAACCATCCAAAACTTCAGTTCCAGGGAATCCAACACCCTCTTCTGACCTCTATGGGCACTGTATGACATGGGTACACTTACACACATTCAGGCAATACACTCATACACATAAAATAAAAATAGTAAAATATTTTTAAAAGAAAAGTTTAAAAGCTGGGCCTGGTAGCTCAAGCTTGTGATCTTTACTCAGGAGGCTGAAGCAGGAAGATCACAAGTTCAAAGACCGCCTAGGTAATATAATGACACCCTGTCTCAAAAGGTAAAAATGAAGTCAGGTATGGTATGGTGGCACATGCCTGTAATCCCAGTACTCAAGAGATGGAGGTAGGAGAGTTGGGAGTTCAAAGTCATCCTCCAATACATAGTAAGTTCAAGGCCAGCCTGGGCTACATAGAGTGTGTTAATAATAAGGCTGGAGATGTACCTCAGCAGTAGAGTGCTTGCCTATAATACAGGAAGCCCTAAATTCAATCCCCAGGAAAGCTAAAAAAACAAACAAACAAACAAAAAAACCTAAAGTAATGAATTTGAGAGCATAACTAAAAGAAACAAAGAAACTACCCAAAATTTAAACATAAAGAAAGAAAAGTTGGAAGAAGAGTAAGCTGTGGGGTAACTTCAAGCGGCCCCACATATGGACACTGGAGTGTCCAAGGGAAAGATAAAAAATTTATTTGAATAAATAATATCCAAAATCTTTCCAAATTTGATAAAATCTAAGCCCATAGATCCAAGAAGCTAAATGAGCTCCAAGCAAACGAAACATGAGGAACATGCATATCATAACTCAAAACAAGTGGTAAGGAGAAAAATCTCAAAAGGCCTGAGTTTGATCCCTGGAACCCATGTAAAGGTGGAAAGAAAGAACTCCACAAAGTTGTCCCCTGACCTCCACACATGTGCCATGGCATGGGTACCCATATATACACTAATAATAAATAATTTTTAAATTAGAAACCATAAATAGGAGGAGTTATACATTGTTTGTAGGGATGTGAACTTTAATAAATACATTGAAAGTCAATTTGATAGTTTCTTAAAATAATTTTATTATTTTTATTTTATGAGTATATTGCCTGCATGTTTGTAAGTGCACCCATGTCATGGAAAGCCCACGGAAGCCAGAGAAGGTGTCGGATTCCCTGGAACTGGAGTTACAGACGGTTGTTATCCACCATGTGGGTGCTGGAAACTGAACCCAAGTCCTCTGCAAGAGCAGTCAGTGCTCTTAACTGCTGAACCATCTCTCCAGCCCTTTGATAATTTCTTTAAATCTAGCCATTCTATTCTATTATGGTTTGAATATGAGCTGTATTTCCCAAATGTGGTGATGCAGCTGATGGAGTGAAGGCTTGGTTGGAAGCTGGGGACTATACAGAGGTGACTGGATCATCAATAGGTTAATCCACTGGTGACCCTATAACTGGATGGGCAATGTTGGTCATAGCTGAAGAAAGTATGTCACTGAAGTTGTATCCTGCCCCTCCCCTGCCTTCCCAGCAACCAGGAATGAATGGCTTTGCTCCACCACACACTCTGCCATGTTGAGCCTTCTCTCAGATCCAGGGCTATAGGGCCAAGTGGCTACGGAGCAACACCTTTGAAATCATGAACCAAAACAACTTCTTCTCTCTTGTTTTTCTTAGATGTTTACTCACAGCAATGAAAGACGACTGATACACATTTCTAGGTATTTACTCAAGAGAAAAGGAAGTGTTCACGCCAAAACCAGTGAATGAATTTTCATAGCAGCTTTATCTATGACAGCCAGAGCCTGGAAACAACCAAATGTCCATCAACAGGTGCATGGATAAGCTGTGGCACATCCACCTGATGAAAGATGATTCAAAAAGCAAACATTGATGTGTACAATGATGTATTACATAGATGAATTTCAAAATAATTATGCTGCTTTGAGAAATATGTAAGAGAGCGCACGTAGGATTCCATAAATTATTCCAAATCTAGAAAATGTAAACAAATCTATAGGGGCAGAGAGGGGTGGAAGGGAAGGAAACTTGGGGGTGACAAATACATTCACTACCATGATTTTCATGGATGTATTAATATGGCAAAACATATTGCACACCTTAAACTTCTAACAGTATGTTTATTATATTTATATCACAATGAAGATTTTTGTTGTTGTTTGAGGCATGATTTCATGCAACTCCAGCTAGCCTTGTACTTACTATATAGCCAAACCTGGCCTTGAACTCCTGATCTTCCTGCCTCCGTCTCTTAAGCACTGGGATCACAGGCATGTGCCACTATACCTAGCTTCTCAAAGCTTACTTTTAAAATAAATCACTGTTTTCAAAAAACAAAAATAAAGTTTGCAGTTGGGAAGAAAATATTGGCTGTTTTTGGTGGTGGTGATCGGCAACAATCTCTGAGGAACAGTGTGCTTTCTTCACCCTCCCCACCCAGGTCCCCGAGAAAACCTCGGTGCTGGGTTGATGATAACAGCAACAGAGCTCAGTTGGCTGTGACTCTGGATTCTCAAAAAATTGTGCCAGGCACAAGGCTACATACGTATGATTCCAGCACTCAGGAGGTGGATTCAGGATGACTAGTGGAGTTCAGGGCTAGCCTAGACCACATAGCAGGACCCTGGCTAAAGAGATAATAAGGAAGTAAATAAGAAGAGGGCTGGAGATAGAGCTCAGTGGTAGAGCACTTGCCTATATGCTTGAGGCCCAGGCTTTAATTCCCAACACCTAAATAAATAAATAAATAAATAAATAATAAACAAATAATAAACAAATACTTTCATACTGCCTAGCTCCTTCCAAACATTACTACACAGAGAGCCTGGGTGATGGCCCCAAATGATATTGTAGTGTGCCTGCCTGTGTACCTCATATGGTAGGCCCTTTCCAAACCTTATCTCATCCTCACTTCAGCAGGATAAGGACAGTTTTTGTACCTAGTTCCCAGAAGGAGGGAGAAGACCAGGATGGGTTTGTCTGCCTCCAAGACTGGCCTGGGTAAGGCCCACATGCCTCCTCCTCCTCGGTCTGCAGCTCTGGTGGGCACACTCCTGACCAGAACTTTCCTGGCCAGTGTCCTCTGCCCCACCAGGCTGTATGAGGCATAATATGCTTCAAATTCATCCTTCAAAGTGCATGTGTTGAAACCCACAGGCTTGAGATATGCTTTAGGAGACGATTTGGTCAGGACTCTGTGCTCATGAACAGAAGTGCTTATTGCCACAGTGGGCCCCCTCATGTGCTCTCTGGCCATGTGATGCTTCTGTCATACAATGACACAGCAAGAAAGCCCTCACCAGATGTAGTCCTTCCATCTGACTTCCCAGACTTCTGAACCATGCGTCAAATAAACTTCTGTTGTTTATAAATTGCCCAGGCTATGGTATTCTGTTATAGAAGTACAAAACAGATTAAGACAAAGCACATCCCTCACTTCTGGTGCTCTCTGTCCCTGCCCACAGAGTCTCCTTGCTGGTGGTCATGATAGCTTCGTGAAGGGCCAGGGACACTTGGACAGCAGCAAGGCCACATCTCCTCAGCTGCCTCAGACTGTGGCTCAGCTGCTGCGTCACATGCCACCTGGATTCTTCAGGAACCCGCCAGGGACACTTGGCTCTGGTCCTCGGTCATTATCCTAGCAGCATCTCTGCACAGTGACATCCAAAGGTTTGTGGGCTGGCTTGAGGCCAAATGTGGGCAGGGAGCGAGGAGGGCAGGAGAGACGCAGAGCTTGGATTTTGTCCAATGAGGAATTACAGGGAGAACTCAGCTGCTTGCGCGTGTAAAGGGTTTATCAGGTTGCTAGGCCAAGGCTGGTCCTCCCTTCCTTCTCTCTGCTGGCCCATATTCCACCCTACTTTATGGGGCTCCAGGAAGCACAAACCCCTGTACTAGATGGGGCACAGGAAAGCTTTCATGGCTCCAGGCCATGTCTTTAAACAGAGGAGGCAGATGTGGTTAGAGCTTCAGGATGAAGCGCTGAGAGCAGAAGGGTTAGAGACAGTATGTTCTGTTTAGCAGTGAGGAGAAAGCTGAGGTCCAAGGCTAAGAAACAGACCGGCCTGGCCAGGTCCCCCAGCCAGTGGTGAGTACAGCCAGCTGGACCTGTGCTCTTTCACTGCCTCCTGACAAGCAGTGGAGCTTGAGGGAAGATCCCTTTCCTCATCACTGCTTTCCATTCCTAAGACATGACAGTGACCCTGTCTTTTCCCTTCTTGGTCACCCTAGTATCCTGGGAGGCTCTTATGCATCCTGCTTGTCTGGGGATGTGCTGGAATCTATGTTTCATGGAGGCTGGATGTACTGCTCATAGTCTACTTGGAGACAGAGGTGGGGCATGGGGAGAAGTCAGAACTTGGGGGCCAGGGGTAAAAGGATCCAAAGTCACCTCAGCTTTCTTCTTGACCATGGGGCTGCCCTCTTACTAGATCTCACCACAGCCACCAGGCCCATTTGTCCTGGCTCTGCACAGGGGCCTTAGACCACTGGCTTTCCCACTCTGGGCTGCCTTCCTCACTTGCTGTGCCTGTCTGCTGATTGAGCTAACCTCTACTTCCATATGTGAGGCAATAAAGGTGACCAGACATAGGTTTCTACTTGGGAGCCCACCTTAAGGGATTTGGAGCAGAAGGAAGACAGTACCTTATGTAGAGGTATCCTTAGGACTGTTCTGCCCTGAGGACTCCTGCTGCTGGCTGGGCCTACCTCCACTCCTTGCATGTTGTGTGTGACTCCAGGACTGGAGGAAACACACAGCCAAATGCATCTCCTCACCCTGCTGAGTCGCATACCCCCCAATACAAGAGGCCTAGGGGATGGGCCTGGGGATACTTAGGAGACAAGTATCCATTCAACCCACTCAGGTCTACTGTGGCCTTGGCTCTGGTCAGTGAAGCCTTGTGCCCAGCTCAAAGCACACTGAAGGGCCCTGATTGTACTTGCTGTGGGGCTCCATGCAGAGCTCTGCCTGTCTCCAGCTCCCTACCTGCTCCCCTGCAGCTCCCACATGTACAGAGCCTAAATCCTGCCCAGACATCAGGCCTCTTCCAACTCCCCAGTCCACACAGTTGAACCCATGACTCCCTACATCTCAGTCTCCATTGGAGCCTTGCCAGGGAATACTAGGGGAAAGTCAGCATGACTGTGGTCCACCCCTCTTGGGCAGATGGGGCTTCTCTATCTCAGCAGTAGGGCTGAGAGTCTGAGGTCTACAATGCAGAAAGGCTGAGGTGAGGGGTACTACCCTTTACTGGAAGGTCTGGGCTGTGGAAGCTGGGGCCCCTCCTGCTGGGCAAGGTGGAGCCTCTAGCCTGGACTGTCTGTCTTGTCTCCTATGAAACCCTTCTCCTTCCACCCCCTTCATTCCCAATTGAGCATTTTCACTGGCTTTCCATGGGACCTCCTGGACCTGGTTCTTAAGAGCATCCTCAGTCAGTAGCAATGAGCCAGGCCAGTAACTAAGTCACCTGGCACAGCAAGCCTGGGCATCAGGCCCTGGGTCAGCAGCTGCAGAGCCCCAGGTTGAAGCAGCAGTGTGCCCAGCCAGGCTACCTGCAGGCTCGAGGTCCAGGCCCTCATAGATGGTGGGGAGTGAGGTATGCTGGCTCAGTCGCCGACGCAAACCAACCAGCAGGGGCTGGGGAAGTGAGGCCACATCGACATTATTGCCCAGATCCACCCAGGCCAGCACAGGGAATTTGGTGGTGTCTTTGATGGCCTCAGTGAGCTCACGGGCAGCAGCTTGTGTCAGTCGGTTGCCATTGAGCAGTAGTTGGGTGAGGCGGGGCAGTGCCCACAGGCTGGGTAGCAGCAGGTGCAACAGCTCATCGCTCAGATCTGTGAAGCTCAGGTCTAAGACTGCCAGCTCAGCTCCATGACTGACCAGGTAGCGTGTTATGTGTTGCACATCTTGGGCTGACAGTGGGATGCCAGAAAGGTCCACAGTCTCCCCCGCCAGCAGAGTCTTCTGAAGGCTGCTCTTGAGGCTATGGAGGGATACAGGTGGGTGGACTGAACAAGGGCCCAGAGCCAGACAGCACCCCAGCCACCACAGTGACTCATTCAGGGCAGTCTTGGCCCACCAGTCTGGCAAAGCCTGGTTTGAACTGCTACTTTCTAAGTTGGTAGCGATAGGCAATGCTGGGGACCTCTCTGAACTCAGTTTCCCCTTTGATGAAAAGAAGACAGGGTTGCTGTGAGGACTGTGGCATTAAGGCTCTGTGCACAAACTATTATCATTGTAAAACCTTGCCGTGTGCCCAGGATCACCACAACAGTTACATTTGCTAATCTTATCTTATTTTTATGTGTATGAGTGTTTTGCATGAGTGTATGTAAGTGCATCCATGTCATGAAATGCTTTCAGAGGTCAGAAGAGGGCATTGGATTCCCTGGAACTGGAGTTACAGACAGTTGTTAGTTACCATGTGGGTGCTGGGAACTAAACCCCAGTCCTCTGCAAGAGTAGCCAGTGCTGTTAACCACTGAGCCATCTGTCAAACCCCAATCTTAACTTATTTTTATGACAGCCCAAGGAGGTAGAAGTGATTTCCCACTCTCAGAGAGCTAAGAGCAGGGGAAAAAAATTCTTTTTTTGGCTGCATATTACTACATGGGGACCAGAACTCTAAATCAAGATGCTCTGATTCCTGAGTGTATATTCTTTTCTCTGTACCCCTTTTGAAGCTGTGTACTAAAGCTAACGGATAAGGAAAAACTTTGCTATGAAGAAATGTGGGATCAGCCAGGTCCCCTCAGTGTTCAGGGGATTGAGAGGGGACAGACCCATGATAGTAAAAGGGGAATTGGGTAATGTGGGGTTAGGAATTTCTAGTGGGGAGGCCTCCCTATGTTAAGCTAGAAGGAGCATTTAGAGGCTGAGGAAGTGTCCCCCACTTCTCCCATGCCCTTTGTGCTCTCTCTCCTGTCCTTTATGCAGCCCTCTAGGCAGAAAGGCCTGATTTGGGTAGTAGGGTACCGAGAGCAGTGAGCACATTGTCAGGGTCCCACCTGCCATGGCAGGGAACAATCTCATGGGCTCTGGATTCACCTTGGACCACCAGACCCGAGATGGGACCAGGCGGGCTGGCGGGGGCGGTGGTGGTTAAATAGGGAACATGTGCTAGAGTCAGCTCCAAGCTGTGGTTCTAGACCTCTAAGTTTAGTTACCTGTATCCAGTTACAGGCTGAGACTGTATCATGAAACTATGATGCTATGACCAAATAGGGAACCCCACAGCATAGTGTGCTATCAGGAAGCTATGGAGGTCTCTGAATCAGGTAGCCTGGTGTTGATGGATTCTAAAAGGGTTGCAGGATAATCAGGGAAGGTATGGTCTTAGGCAGGCCACTTTGCTCCTCCTGACACCATTTTCTTCCCTGTAAAATGGGATTCCCAGAATCTGTGTCCATAAGAAGATTTTACCTGATGTAACTGGAACCCAAGGAAGTCTAGGGCCCTAAGAAAGGGCCATGGATTGAGGGATCAGTGAATGGTAGGCGGTGTCACTGTCCTACAGGAAATGGGAAGTAACTTAGATGGAGCATGCTGCTTGGCTTAGGGGCATCTGTTACTGTGAGCCAGGCTGGTTGCCAGGGCTGGAGTCATAAAACAGATGAAAGGTAATCAGGCATGGTGGCACATGCCTTTAATCCCAGTGCTCGGGAGGCAGAGGCACATGGATCTCTGTGAGTTCAAGGTCAGCCTGGTCTACATAGTGAATTCCAGGCCAACTGGGATTACAGAGAGGCCTTGTCTCAAAAAGACAAAGAAAACAAAACAAAAACAGATGAAAGGTGAGATTTTACATACCCACCCACTCAGAGAAGTTCAGGTACTGGCCTGAGAAGGGACCTGAAGGACAGTGTTGACAGTGGAGAGGAGCTGTGGCTGGAGTCTCCTTACCTGCTCTGGGTTTTCCTGCGGGGCTGCCGTTTGGAGTGAGGGGTGAGGTGGTAGATGAGCTGTCGACAGATTTTATCTGAGGATTTCCAGGGCTCATGGTCCTATGGGGGGGAACATCATGGTCAGGATGAGCCTCAGCCCCTGCCATTCCATCGTGGCTGTAGTCTGGCACAATGCCAGGAAAGGCTGCCTGCTGGGAGCTGGATAGGCTAGTCTGAGGCTCGCAGTGCCCGGTGGGAGGAAGCCCAGACAATGGGCCCTTGTTCCCTGTCCTCAGGCCCAAGGCCAGCAGCTTGGGCTATCAGCCTCTGCCGCCCTCAGCACCCCCAGGGGACTTGCCACAAGGAGGAGGGCAGACCAGGCCCCTCGAGGGAGCCCTGCTCCACAGACGCCAGTCCCAAGGAATAGGAACAAGCCAGGTCAGCATGTTCTTCCTCTCGTTCTTCAAGCTACACTGCACCTGTGGGGCCTGGGTCTGGGCTGACAGGGCTGGGACTTTATGTTTTACTGTATACCACATGGTTCTCTGTTGGTCCTAATTGCGTCCCCAAAGAGGCCCAACTTGGGGCAGAATACAAAATGTGCTTTCCACACAGCTGGCACTGAGCATGTTCCATTACCCAGAACATTCTTTCATACTGTCCCTGCTAGCAGCCCCCAGAGCATGAGATACACACAGTGACAGCAGAGCTGGTGGTTACTGGGATGGCTGTGGATTAGCCAGCTGAGTACAGATGTGGGGTTCAGAGCTGAAAGAGCCTATAGTAGACACCATTATTTTATGTGGGGGGATTCATTATGTTCAGGGCTTAGGGGCTGGTGGCTGACCACAGATACTCAGGCCAGTACAATATCCTCATTCACAATGGCACATCTGCAGGTACTGCTGGAACAGGGCCCAGGGCAGTGGAAGCTGCTGGCAGTAGACTTCAACTTAGCATGAGGTGGAAGTTGTTGGCCCAAGTAGCTATAGAAGGGACACAGTGAACCCCCAGCCCCACGGGTGTCTAAGCAGGATAGAGACTCATGGAGAGGGACCCAGCCCCAGTCTAGGGTGACTCTCCTTTGACCTAGGAACAAGAGTCCAGTTCTGATAGTGTATTTGTTAGAACAGTCTCTATCCCATGTCCCTCTATGTCTTCTGCTCAGATAGAGTCAATGGGCCTGGTGCACAGCTCTACCATTTGGGAAACAGGTCTACTCAATAATGTGATTTTCAGGTTTGGCAAAGCACAGATCACACCTGCTCCTGAAGCTGGTCTCAAGGAGGAAAAAAATGACTTGCCTAAGACTGCACAGCAAGCTACATGAGAATTCAAGCTCCTAACCCATGTCAACCATACCACCCAACCTGGGGCCTATGCCTGCTGACCTCACCTTCTTAGGGCACTGCAGGTCCCGGGCCAGGTTCACCAGCAGGTCATGCGAGATGGGGTCCACCAGATTCAGGAAAGTCACGTTCCTGTAGAGGATGTCAGTGAGGAGGTTCCCCTCGAGGCCCAGGTCCTAGAGGTAGTGAAGTGTTAGTTGAATAAGCCAGGGGCCAGAGTTCCCCTTCTCCAGGCCAGACAGAAGACACCCCTCACTGGTTCCCATGTTTCCCACTCTGAGGCTTGCTGAAACCTCCCCACAGGTGGTGAGAGCCAAGTGTCTGGAGGGGGGCAGGTATAGCAAGAGTCTCAGGGGGGTAATGAGCAGATTACTCACACTAATTAGAAGTGAAGTTTCTTGCTGTGACATTTTGCTCCTCTGATAACCTTGCATGCTGGTGCCCCTAGCATCCCCTTCAAGTCCTTTGTCTCCATCCTATCCCTAAGGCTTCCTGAATTGTGCCACCATCTGCTTTCCTGTGGGAGTGAGGCTCTTTCCCAATTCATGTCCCCCAAAGGCAGTCCAGACTCAGCCTGCTCATTTCCTGGCCTTAGGTCTTATGGCCCATCTCAGTAGGGGGCCCACCAAGTCTACCACTTCACCTAGCCATCTTCCCTTCTTCTCTCTCCCCAGCTCATCAAGTAGGTCTTCTTCCTACTGCTACTGCCAAGGTTCAGGCCTCACACCTAGTTGCCTCTTCCTGGTCTCCATATCCATCTCTGGGTTATAAGAGCCACTCTGTGAAACATGTTTGAGCTTCACCTTTCACTCCACTGGTGGAGACCAAACAATAGAAGTCGTGTGCCATCAGAGACATACAGAGTTTACAGAGTCATAATTCCCTGGACTTGGCCATCATACCCTCCCCTGCCTACCAGCCTTCATCTGTCCTACCCTTGGATTGGGACCCAGGCTCTAGATCCTTAATTCCTTGGTCTTCTCCTGTTTCTCTCATAGGTGTGGTGAACATCTCACAGTGTCCTTTCAGAGGACATACTGACAGATTAGGATCATTCAGCCTTCACCCGTCCTCCCCAAGCCAGAGAATGGCATTCCCTGTGTAGTCCTGAGCACACAGGAAGTCAGGCCACACAGGAACACCTCGGGCTTCAGTTGCAGAGTCCCTGTAGGTTAAGGCACAGGATAGGCTCCTGGCTATGCCCCAAATCTCAACTTCTGGGACACAAAAAGGGGACCTAGCTAGTTTCTGAAGGCTATTCCCTCCCTGATGCTCCAGGGAAAAGACCAGTCAGTGCTTTGGGATCCAGACACCATCATAGATAGATCTGTGCCTCTGGACAGTCTGCTTGCCTTGGGTGCTGCTCAGTGGTCACTCAGCTATTTGTATTTCCAATATGATTCATGCCACAGATGCCAGCTAGGGAGGATCCAGCAGAAGGAAGGGGGCTGGTGAGTCTGGGCAGACCCAGACAGAGCTCCAGACTGCAGTCTACTTTCTCTGGTCTGGTCAACTCCTCTTGAAGTGACAGCTGTACCCTTCCAGACTGAGCCCACAGAGAGGCGACCCAGTGTGTGATGAGAAGGAGGAGAGGACTGGGAGGTTAGGCTTGGCCCTGGCTCATTCTCTGTGATCTTTCTTTTCTCTTTTTGTTGCTTCCTTCTTTTCTCCCCCTCCCACCTCCTGTCCTTTCTTTCTAATGGTTTTAAATAGTTTAGACTGGTCCTAAACTTGCTATGAAGCTAAGAATGACCCAATGACCTTGAACTCCTGATCCTCCCACCTCTTCCTCCCAAGTGTTAGTAATACAGGCATATACCACTTTGCCTTGCCTGGCTCATCCTCTTTTTTTGTTTTGTTTTGTTTTTTGAGACGAGGTCTCCCTGTAGCTACAGCTGGCCTGAAACTCGCCAAGTAGACCAGGCTAGTCTCAAACTCACAGAGATCCACCTGCCTCTGCCTCCCCTGGCTCATTCTGTTCCCTTTTCTTTTTCTTTTTTATAGTGCTAGGGATAGAACTCAGGCCTCCCAAATGCTAAGCAAATGCTCCAACACTGAGCTACATCCCTATTCCCCTCTCTCGGTTTTCTGTCCAGGTCCTGACTCCTCACTTCTCTCACTTTCCCATTCTCTAAACATCTACCTTCTGCAGGCCCAATACACGCAGCTACTGCAGAGGGTGATGATGCTGAGTGGGAAATGGTTTACTCAGAGGTGGTGCTGGGACAACTCAGAACTCAGGATCTATGGCTATAGTACCAGATGTGTCTTACAGGGACCAGATGTGTCTCTGTGATGTACTGATGTGGTTGCGTTCTCAGTGGACTCAGGCTGCCTGTTAGGATGTGTGGCACCCTGTGGCTTTGTCTGGGGTGTCATGGTGTCTGGCTTCTAGCGCACTCCCGATCAGCTGGGCTGTACTTCCCAGGGCCCTTTCTCCCTGGTACAGGGCTTCCTCCTCTTTCTGGAGAATGGGGAAACTGCTCTCTTCCCATTGTCCTTCAGTACAGATGTCCCATATCCACTCCTCTCCAGTCTTGGGAAGGCCCAAATGCAGGGTCTTAGCTCCAGGCCCTCTCAGCGCGTGCGTGCACACACATACCACACACACACACCCCACACACACACCACACCCCACACCACACACACACACACCCCACACACACACCACACCCCACACCACACACACACACACCCCACACACACACCACACCCCACACCACACACACACACACCCCACACACACACCACACCCCACACCACACACACACACACACACACACACACCCCACACACCCCAGACTTTAAATTCCAGAGCCCCAACATAGCAGCCCCCTCTTCTGCGCGCAGTCCGCCAGCCCTACCTGACCCTCAAACCGGTGTCCTCCCTCCAAGGCAAGAACCTCAGCGCCTGCGAAACTCATCCTCATCATGCGCTAGGAACCCATCCGTGCCCGCAGCCCCAGCTCCACCCTGGTCCCCACTCGGTGCTTGCCCGCTCCCTTTCTCGCCTGGCGCAGGAGGCGCAGCAGCTGCCGGGCGCGCTCGGGCCGCCGCTCGCGGAGCGTGGACTGGATCTCGCGCAGCCAGCGCACTCGGCGCTTGTAGGGCGCGGGCCCTCCGCCTGCCGCCGTAGGGGACTCTCCGCCCGCCTCCGGCTCTGCTCGCCGGCCCAGCCGCGCCCCCATGGCCGCTGCGGGCTAACGCCAGGCCGGAGGGCGGGCAGGAGACGAGCTGTCTGCTCTGCGCCCCGCCCTGGCCCTCCCGGACCCACCCGGGCCCAGCCCGGGATGCGCGGGGTGGGCAGCGCCAAGTCTACGGCTGCGCGCTCTGGCACTGGCCGCCAGCGTGGGGGCCAGGGCCACTCCTCTTTGGCAGAAGTCGCGCTGGGGAGGGCCCCGCCTGAATTGGACCTGGCGCTGGAGCTCTTCCAGAGGACGGTCAGGGGAGACGCTGAACCCATCCTAGACGAGGTAGCCTTTTGGCACCTCCCAAACATTTGACCCCAGTGCTGTCTCCAGGAACAGTCTCCCCGATTGTGCAAAGAGCGCTTCGGACCTGTGAAGGCGCTCCGGGCAATGCCAGCACCTGCTTTCAGGAATTGCCTCTGCAGTGCAGTTGTAGCTGCCCTGCTAGTGTGATGCTACTAGCTTCTGGCAAATCCTGAATGGCACTCCCAGTTTTAAGGGGAGGCAGGACAGACCTGGGCAGATTGAGTGTAGTATGCCTCCTCTGACTCCTGTCTGAGAGATAAGCAAGCTAAGCCCAGCTCTGGTCAGCCTGACTGACACCAGAGCTGCATATGTGTCTGGTTCTAATCTTCCTGCCTGACAAAGGGCAGTGGTGGATGGAGGGGTTCCTGGATGCTCTGAGGACCAGGTTTGAGCTCCTCTGGGTCATCTAGCTCTAGTGGGGTCCCTACGTCCCAGGGTTCCCTCAACAGTCCCTGTTCGGAGGCTTGCTGCTCCTGCAGCCCCACCTCACCCCAGTTCTAGGCTTCTCACATGACCTGGGAGTGGGCATTTGTGGCTCTGGGCTTCAGCCCACTCCTGTGGTCAAGGAGCATGTGTCCAGCTTGTGTCTGGTTAGGGAAGTGTGCAGCCTAGCTGTAGCATGTGAAGGGAGACCTGCCCCAGAGTGTTTAGTGAGGGATGCAGGCCAGGAGCCTTCCTTTGAGTCAAGTATGCTTGCCCAGAGTCTGGAGGTGGCCGTTGGAAGACAGCATACCAGGTTTTGTGATCTTCTGGGGTTGAGACCCTTAGACAAGGCCAAAGTCAACAGACTGTACAGTCACTTGACCACTCACTGATACCCCTAACCACTTTTAGGCTGATTCCTGGGCCTCTTTTTCCCCAGCAGCCTCTGCCCCTACCCTTCTGCAACAGTATTGTCCTGGGGCCACCTTGGCACGACAGGTTTCCTCCCTGGCAAACCTGCATGACTGCCCAGCCTGCCCTCCCCCAAGTCGAAAGCTGTTGCTGAACTGACAGTGTGAGAGCCAGAGTTTTGAGCAGCAGTCCAAGTGCCCCTAGGGACCTCTCAGACCCTCTGCCCAGAGCTGACAGCCAGGTAAGCCCTCCTCCTCTTCCTCCCTGCACCTTCAGAGCTGGAGCCAGACCTGGATGGCTCCCAGATCCTGGCATGTTGTTCCCAGAGACTGAGCCAGAACTAGGCATCATACCCTGGAGTATGTGAAGGCTAAGGTGGAGGCCCGTGGGGAGGAGAGGGAATGGAGGGCTGAGCATGGGGCAGGAAAGGAGTGAGCGGGGCAGTGGCACAAGAGGGATGCCGAGAGCTTAGTCTTGTGGCAAGAAGACAACCAGCCCCTCCTCTATGTCCCTCCCACTGAGAGACTCCTGGAAGACTTTTTTTTCCCCCTAGGAAAAGAGAGTGTGGTATCTGGACCCACATCTCTGGATAAGTTTTCCTTAGCATGCTGTCAGGGTACCTAGGTGAACTGGTTCTTAGGACTATTTCTGGCTTAACCTGACTTGGACAGGAGCTCCCAGAGACAGAGTTGTCCCCTCAGGAGTGGGGACATTATTCCATCACACCAGCCTCCATTCATACCGAACTAAAGGCTGCTGGCCCTTCTCCCTGGTGTGGCCCTGGGCAGCAGTGTTTGTGGCAATCCAGTGTTGGGGCAGGGCTGCCATCTCAATCTCTGGGGATGATGTGGAGCCCAGAGAGTTGACACTGGGTCCTTCAGGGCAGCCTTGCCACCCTTGGTGAGCCAGTGGGGTAGGAGATGGGGGACACCGTTAGAATCAGGCCTTGATAGAGACATATGAGGCCTCCAATGGGACCTGCCTAGAGACAGGTAATGGTGGCAGTCACACCTTGGGCGTTCCACACTACTTGGCTACCCACGTAGTTGCCCATTTGGAGAGACGGTGAACCAAGGTCTGAGTGACCCAGCAAGTAGGGTGAAGGGCTACAGTTGGGGCTAGGTCTGGACTGGCCCCACCTTTGGGCTTTCTCCATCCACCCAATGGGAAAATCCAAGCCCAGGAGGAAGAAGGTCACCACAAGGCTCATGTTATTTCAGCAAATAACCAGGTGAATCAGAGCTTCCTGGTAGCCATGGCAAAGGATACAGAAATTTTTGCTGCTGCTGCTGCTATGTTTGTTTTTGGAGTCTCACATAGCCTAGGCTGGTCTCAAGCTCATCATGTAGTCAAGGATGGCCTTGAACCCCCGATCCTTCTGTATTCACCTCCCAAGTGCTGGGATTACAGTTGTGCTCCCCTGGGAGACAAATTTTCCCTGAGCTTGCTCTGTTAGGAATTGATTCTCAGCCTCAGCAGGAATTGCCACAGAGGTAAAAGAGGCAGTAGGGCATGGGGTGTTGTGTCCTAGGTATAGGCTCAAGACCAGGATGTATATTTCCTGGACTGCCCTTTGCTGGGTGTACAGACACAGAGGATGTAGGGAGCAATATTTGTTTTCTGTGGTTACTACAACCAATTACCACAAGTTCAACAGCTTAAAACAACACAAATATATCCTCTCTAAATTTTGGAGACTGGAGCTGGGATTCCACATGTCAGCAGAGCCATGCTCCCTATGAACTGTGGGACCAGATCCTTCCTTGCTGCTTCCTGATTCTGGGGCCTCCTGACAATTCTTGGAGCTTTTTGACTTATAGCCCCATCATTCCAACCTCAGCCTCCATTGCCACATGGCAACCTTCCCTGTGTGGCTGCTCACATGGCCATCTTGTAAGGACATTAATTACTGTATTTAGGGCCTACCCTAATCCAGTATGACCTCATCTTAACTAATTATCTTGCAAAGACTGTTTCTAAATAAGGTTACACTCTGTGCTTCCAAGTGAACATAAACTTGGTAATGGGGGGAAACATGATTTAACCCACTACAGAAGCCTCTGCAAACCTCAGTTTCCTCATCTGTAAAATGGAGGAAGAGATAGTGTCTACCTGGTGAAGGTGTTGTAGGATTAGGGACATTATGAGTAAAAAGTGGCTGCTACATAATGGTGCTGCAAGTGTGTGCTAGTTTTTGGGGGGTTTTTTCCTTTTTTTTTTTTTTTTTGGTCTTTTTGAGACAGGGTCTCCCTGTAGCCCCAGCTGTCCTGGAACTCACTATGTAGACCAGGCTGGCCTTGAACTCACAGAGATCCTCCTGCCTCTGCCTCCCGAGTGCTGGGATTAAAGGCGTGTGTCACCATGCCTGGCATTGTTTTGTTTTAAGTAATGGATCTTCTATACTTCCTTTTTTTTTTTTTCTGGTACTGAGATTTTTTAACCCAAGGCCTTGCACACACTAGGCAATTGTTCTACCTCTGAGCCACCCCAGTCCCACTTTATGGTTTTGTACTGTGCCCTCCCATCCACCCTACAGTCAGCATCCATCCATTCAGCAATGGTTGTGGGTACTGTGAATGTGTTAAGGAAGACTTCTACAAACAGCTAAGAGACCAAGCATTCACCCAGGAGAGTTGGAAATCTTGTTTATCCCTTACCCATGCATGAGGACCCAGACTAGCAACAAAGGCTTCATTCAAGATGCTCTGGGCCCTGAATGAAGTATAGATGAGGATTAAATAGTCAATTTTACATCATCATTTCATGGTTTGCACCTGGGCCCTATCTTTCTTTTTATGATGGGCCATGTTATCTCAGGAAAATTCCTTCCTGAGTCTTTACTCAGCCAACGTAGCTTACATACTTTATGTAAGCTATCCCAGGCATGGGTCAGGACATTTGTGCCTTTTGATTTATAGCTAGCCCAGGCTAATTGGACTAGGACCTGGTCAAATGGTCATTACAAGTTTATAAAAACAGGTATCACTGGCAGAAGTTTAGATATATCTGATATGTTTGATCTACACTTTTCTTGGACTAATTGGACCAGGTGCTTCATTAAACAATGGTGAACTTTTCATTCTCTTAGTTTTACATCTTTATCAACAGACATAGTGAGTGGAAAGCATTGCAGAGCTTCAAGATATTACAGAGTAATAAAACATCGCAGGGTAGTGAAAACATCATAGAGCAATAAGGTATCTCTGAGCATCCTGGGGTTACATTTCAAGGTATTTACCCAGTAAGTAAAACAAAGGAAACTTCAAATAGCCTACGCTTACAAGGTCATTGTATAAGAATACAGTTAGTTATAAGAATACGACTTTTCCTTGTCAGATGCAGCCCAGACTAAAGCGTAATGACAGCTTGCCCATAGAGTTGGGAGCAAATGAAGGTTTAGGAAGGTGGCGTTGAGGCTGAGGTCTGAAGGACGAGGCAGTAGCCTACAAAACGTCCTGGCAGGCGCACTGAGTGCAGTGGGAAGGGCAGGCACCAGCAAGGCAAGAATTTCTCTGCAGGGCAAAGAGGGCCTTTGAAGGGTTTTTCAGGGGGTGGGGGGAGGAACTGCTCCAATTTGCACGCTGAGCACCCAGAGCTACATTAGGGAAACAGTGGCAAGGTTGTAGTCTATGACTGGGAGTCACCAGGTGATAGGAGTGGCCCTTGGGAGCCTGGAGGGTGGGGGGTGTTTAGGTGTGGCTGGGAGGAGGTCACAGATAGCACCAACTGGAAAGAACCAGTGAGGATGCAGGGGTGGCCACTGAGGGGCTGGACTCTGGCTCCTGTGACTGGCAGAGGTCTAGAGAGGGCAATTGCTTAGCTCAGGTTTGGGCATGTTGACCTGGGGCATCTGACACAGCCAGTGGCTCAGACTTGGACTCTTTATGCATACTGTAACAGTCCAGCATCCAAAAGGTGAGGGAGGCAGAGGAACTGCTACAAAGAGGAAAGGAACTCTGGAAGCCTGGGTAAGCCAAGCAGGGTGTGTATGGAAAGTGTTGGGCAGTTTGGGACCAATGAGGTCACAGGGAATTGTGGGTGACCAGACAGGCTTGGCCTGTGACCCAGAGGGCTGTGAGATGGGAGTTGGCTCTCCTGGAGACCAGGACATGTGATGGGGCGAGGACCAGGCCATGGAAAAGACGGGCTTCCTCCCCCAGTTGGCTGGAGCTCCCAGACACAGCAGATAATAACTAGGTAACACAATAAATACCACCTGGAGAGGGTTTGGTGGGTAGGGATGGCAGGGTAGCCAGGAAGGGGGCACTTTGGGCTTCAGCTCCAAGTTGTTCACCAGGCAAGACGGGCAACTTCATACCTGAGTGTCAGTGCCAGGCTGAGATGGAGGCTTTGGAGAGCTTGGATGTCTCCTGTGGTCTGTGAATGTCCATCTCAGTGAATCTTGTAGTTACCCATCCTTTCTAGGATGAAAACTGAGGCCAGAAAGGGGGAGACTTCTCAGATCCCCACTCTATTGGTCAGTGGAGTCAGGTTTGAAACTGGGGACTCTAGAGCCTATGTCATCTTAGTGATTCTATACCTGAGTTTTGGAGATGGACTTGGTTGACCAGGTACCAGGCTGGCCCTGCTGCTGGATGCTCCCAGACGTTAACGTGCTGACACTCTGGAGGCCCATACACTTGGCTAAACCCAGGCTCCATCCACATCAAAGGTGGGTGCTGAACTGGAGGAAGGTACCAGAGGGTACTAGTCGGGCTTGGGGCTTGGGAGCACAGTTCTGTTCACATTGTGGTCAGCCAGCCTTCTCACCACCACTGAGTAGCACTAGCCCATCTAGTCTTTGTGGTCTGCGTGATTCTGAGAGCCTATGGCCAGGTAGCCACAGGGTATGAGCATTCCTTGCCGCTCTGATCTGTGGCTTTAGACAGTAAGCAGAGTCTGAGACCAGACCCACCAAAAATGGGCTGACTTTTGTAGCCCGCAGAAGGCATTATAAGAGGCAAGCTGGAGCTTGACTCTGGGAAGAACTTGCCAACCCACCCACCTTTCAGGGTGGTGAGCTTCCCATCAGGGTAGATGTATAAGCTGACATTTCTGAGGTGTTGGAAGATCAGAGCAAACATTTGAGATTCTGTGATCCTAAAGTTGATTAAATCACTATGATGTTTGGATTTGAAGTCAGTTTTATTCCATCAGTTTACTAAGTGGGGACATAAAATGCCCTGGATGATTTCATGCTTCCTGACTTCTGGGTGGGGGCTGGGGGGTGGCCAAGATCCTGTCCCAGTAGTTCTAGAGCATGAGGAAGGTGCATCTGGACCCACCCACTTTGCTTCCTTGAAGACAGTCTCTAGCTTAGGATGCCACAGCCCTTAGGTGTGAGCCTTATCCACTGGAGGCTTCCTGGCATGCAGGCATGGTCAGTGCTCGACCTGACAGTGAGGTGAAAGGCCCAATGAGATACCAGTTTCAGGAAGTGGTTGACATAGTCTTCTGTTATCTAGGTCCCTGTCCTGCTGAGTAGGCAGGACACCCCTCTTCCCCCAGCATTTATTTTCCTGTACTGACAACACTAATCTTGCTTTACCAGTAGTAACTTGTTTTCCAAGATTTTTTTTGGGGGGGTGAACCTCCCCTTAGATGGTTCCCTAAGTCTCCTGTCTGTCTGGCCAGACCCCCAAGGCACCATGGTGTCAGCACAGAAGGAATGGTTGGATGAAAGGCACAGGGATGGTAGTGTGGCACCCCCGGGCTAGCCCGGGACAGAAAAGCTCCTTCAGGGACAAGGACACAGAAAGTCTAGCCCAACCAGCCCTCATCTGTGGGGCCACCAATATTCCCTTCTTCCCATAGCTGCCTTCCACCCACCTCTGGGAACTTGGCCAAGGAGTGAAGGAGCATCCACCAGGGTCTTAATGAGCAAGCCAGGGTTAATGGGTTACCCATTGTGGTGATATATTCACCAGCCTCTCAGGACTCTCAAAGTCCAGACTGGCCTGGCCTTCAAGGTCTAGGCTCGGCCACCTCCTTTTCCAGCTTTAACACCTCAGGGTTCAGAGAGGGTCCAAGGAGGTCAGAAGGGCCCTGGAGCCATCCATCACTGTCTTTGCAAGAGTCCAGCCTCCAGGTTCACAGGGTTCCTTCTGCATGGCTATCCTCCCAAATCCAATCTCAGCTGCAATCCTTTCCGGAGGCTCCCGTTCCTGTGTCTATCCCTTCCTCCAGGTCCTGGCTCCTCCTCCCTGGCTGAGAGCACTATTTTTTTTTTACATTTATTTCGTGTGTGTGTGTATGTGTGTGTGTGTGTGTGTGTGTGTGTGTGTGTGTGTGTGTGTATAATCATGGGCTTGTCCCTGAACTCCTTGGTGTGTGTGTGTGTGTGTGTGTGTGTGTGTGTGTGTGTGTGTGTGTGTGTGTATGTATACGTGTGGAGGTCAGAGTACAACTGGTGAGAGTTGGTTCTCTCCTTCCACCCTCTTACCCAGTGAGTCATCTCACAGTCCCAGAGAACATGATCATAATTCTAGTCAGAATGGTGGTTTCTTGGGGAAAGAATTCAGAGGGGCTAGAAGTAGTTGGAGAGGGACTGACTGAGTGAGAAGAAGTTGGTAACCATAATAATGAAAGCAATTCTGGCAGGCAAAAAACTATTCAGACCTAGAGTCTTGGATTTCCCCTCTGTGGGACACCAACACTATTTCATTCAATGGGCCAAAGCTGGTGAGGGCTACCAAGTGTCCTCCGTCAGGCTGATTGCCCTTGTCCTAGGAAGCTTGGGCATTAGGAGACTCTTTGTTCATGGGACTTCCCTTGGTCCAGGTGACTGGATCCTTGTCATGTCAGCCCCTCCCTTCCTCTGTGGCCCAGGGAGTCTAGAGGACCATCCTGTATCTGGGAATTGCAGAGGGAAACATATGCTCCTTAGGCCTTGTGGGGCCTCAGAAGTTTCCACCTACAGCTGCTACTGGTATAGGGTAGCTGGCTGCACCCCAACTCTGGGCTCAAGTTTCTCATTGGGAACCTCCCAGACTCTTGAGAGACCCGGGGCAGTTCCAGGTCACAAGGCCCCTGGGTTAGGATTGGGAGCCGGTCCTCTCCTTACCTGGACTAGTTTCTGTACCTTTAAAGCTTCCTCCCATCCCAGGCCAGCAGGGGGAGGGAAGGGAGGAGCTGGGTCACAGCGGGGGATGCGGACTGTTTTCTGTTGGTGAGGGACTTGGAATCAGGTGAGCACAGCACGTGTCTGGCTGTGTCCCAGCTGCTGTGTGACCCCAAAGCCCTCTTCACCCTCTCTGAGCTGCTGGACATCACTGGTGGGGCAAATCAGACCTCAGGGGGCCTCAGGAGTATGGAGTATGTGAAGAGGCTTGGTTTATCTCTCAGCTGTGCCATGCAGCTCTAGCGAAGATCCTGTCAGAGCCTTGGTTTAGACACCTTCGCAGCAGGAGTACACTGCACCTCTGGGTGAAGGGCGCCACGCTACTGTGCACTGATCCCTCTGGGATCACACAGGTAGGCAGGGTCCTATTTCTGATTGATAGGTGGGTTTGAGGGAGCCTGCTTAGACTTACCAACTCACTCTGCTGCAGGTGTGGGGTGGATGGTAGGCGGCTTGGAGTGGATCCATCAGACTCCTAAGAAGCTCTTGAACCCTGGCTCTCGGGAAGTGGACTTGGAATTGAATGAGGGCTGCAGCATGGAGCAAATGAGATCCAGGAGGGCCTGGCAATCCTGGTGGGGAATGGTCAGCCCTGGAGTGGAGGCCCAGCTGTGTTCCAGAGGCACTGTATTCTCCAGCTATGTCTGCCCCTCTCTGGGTTCCGGGTGGGGGTGGGGCAGGAACCATTGTGCAGATGGTCATTACCCAACTCCAGGGGGGCTCTGTCACCTCTAAGTCAGTCCTTAGGCACACTGAGCTCTTTTAACAGGTTTCCTGTAAGTTGTGATTTTCAAGCCCCAGGAAGGGCAGGGTTATGGGTTTTGTTTCTTGTTTTCTGATTCTCTAACCTGTGTCACCAGGTTGGGTAGCAAGGGAGGCAAATTTCAACCTCAGGTCTGGGGAGTAGTAAGTGTCTTCCTCATCAGGGTGCGGGCAGGACTGGGACACCACAGAGGTCTGTGTTCTCATACCCAGGGGAGGTGACTTCACAAGCAGGCAGAGTGGAAGAAGGGTCCTGGCCCATCTGGGGTCAGCTAGCCTCCCAGGCCAGTTGCTCTTGGGCAAATTGCTTTTGCCTAAGCTTAGATTTCCTGCCACTAGATGGGTTAAGATGGCACCCAGTTTGAGTCCTGTAGCTCTGGGATTATGTGGCACTCTTCAGCCTTGTGGGTCTGTTGGAAGATTATCAGAGAAACTCCAATCTGTCTCTGTTGTCCCTTCTCTGCTGCACCTTGGGACTCTACTCAGCCTTGACTTTGCTCAGTGTGTGTGTGTGTGTGTGTGTGTGTGTGTGTGTGTGTGGGGAGGGTAAATGGGGCTTGTACCTTGCTGAGGACAGGGCGCTCACTATGCTGTGTGGGGGGGGGGGGGGGGGGGGATCTGTGAGAAGAAGCTGTGGTGTGTGTGTGTGTGTGTGTGTGTGTGTGTGTGTGTGTGTGTGTGTGTGTTGGGAGGGTAAATGAGGCTTGTACATTGCTGAGGACAGGGAGCTCACTATGCTGTGTGCTGGGGTGGGATGGTAAGGCTTCTCCCCTTGGCAGAATAGGAAATTGTCCACAGCCCCTTCGGGCAGACCCACAACTGCTTCTAGTGGGAACTTTCTTGGTGAGCTATCAGAGACACGCAGCGATTTGAGGCAGGTACTGGTGGCAGGATTACCTTGCTGGACTATGTAACCTTGGGCCAACTCTGGCTCTCCCTGGGCCTTCCTTTTCTAGGCTGGTCCTGTCATTGATTGGGCTGTTAGGAGCTAATGTTCCTTGATTAGTTGTTGAACCGGTCTGGACACTGAGGCCCCAGGCCATGTTCCAGGGAGGCATCTCTGGTGTTGACCAGTAGGGTGCAATGAGATCTTTTAGGTCTGGGCTATGGTCTACTGCCTGGGACACCCCTGCTCCACCGACTGCCTCAGAGGCATCTGAAAGACACTGCGTCTGTCTCTGAACTCAGAACTCTGAACAGGGTCAGGGAAAACCACAAAGGGACTCAGCAAGGGCTCTCAGGAAGGACTCACCGGTGGCCTCTGCTCCCTGAAGGGAACCCCTATCTCAGGCTCTTAGCACCTCCCCCATTCCCGCCCAGGGCCCTCCTGGGGCTGCATGAACTTTAGTCACCTGGTGACAAGCTTAATTGCTGCGCTTCCTCGCTGCTGTGACGTCAGTGTGTCCGTGTTGTCGACCCTCCTCCTAGCCCGGCTGGACCTCTTGCAGAGGACTGCCTATTCCACACCCTACTCAGAAGCCTCCAGCTACCCTTCTGGGATGCTGGGTGCCCCCTAGCTGACCTCTTGCCCTTCTGGGACTAGGTAAGCGCTTGGGTCCTTGGCCACTACTGTCCCTTTACTGCCTCTGCCCTGAGGAGATGCCCAACCCCAGCTCCTGATCACAATTGGGGGTGGGGGGTGCTGGGAAGTTTTGCAACAGCCACAGGCATGACTCTAGCTGCTTGGGTGGGGGTAGTCCTATGGCCAGGACTTCCTCCTTCAGACCCATCTGTCTCTTCCTCCTTAGCCTAGAACTGTCTTCTGAGAAAAAGGGGGCTCTCTTCTGGGCCCCCACTGCTTCCTAGGTCTCAGGTAAACCCACTAGGGTTACAAGGGAGGGTCTGGGTTTGAGGCCAGAGCCATGCCTGATCCACTCTCTTGCCTTGGTTTCCCTTCCCAACACTAGCTTGGATGAGGGCCAGGCTTCTGGGCTTACACATTCTTTTTAGAGAGTCTTTGAGAAAACTTGGGGGCGGAGGGGTGGGAAATGGAAGCTGAGGCTTCCAGCAGGGTGTCTTCCGCTTGGAGGGGAACATCTGTCTGTAGGAGGCTGGGCCAGCCCTTGCTGTCACACTGTCCCAGGAGGAGGGGACAGGGGTCTGTGCTGCCCACTTCCCTCCCAGGCTCTCTGGAAGTGGCAGTCCTGTTGGGTATCCTTACTAGGACTGTTAGATGGACAGATGGATCAATTGGTAGACATGGGCGCCTGGAATGTGTCCTGGGGGTCACAGATGGACTAACTCAGGGTCCTGAGAACAGTTTTAGCTCACAGTCCTGAACCTGAGAGAAATGAGGCCCAAGATGCTCACAGTGGACCAGAGAGGCCAGAGGTTGTGGAGTGGAACACTGAACAGGTGCAGTCCCTCCTCTACCACTTAGGATGAGAGCATCCAGCATCTGCAATGTGTGATGCTACGTGTTGCTAGCCTGGCTCCTGAGGCCCCGTCAAACTCTTAGTATGACTTTCTTACCAGGAACCCTAGACCCTGACCCAGGTTCATCCCAGGGCCCAGGGTGTCTGTGTGCTCAGGTCTGGAGAAGGGTATGGGTTGTCCCTTGGGCAGTGTCTGCTTGGCACTTGGAGGATCAAGCTGGCAGGAGAGATCATAGGGACAAGGCTGTGTCTACAGGTCAGAGTCATGTCTGGATTCAGGCAAGACAGCTATTAGGGATGCTATTGGAGACACAGAGTGGTGGACTGTGGCATGACCACCTTCCAGGCCCCTCTCCTTCAAAAGCTACAAATCTCTACTTTCCCACTTAAGATGCATCAAATCCTGTCATGCCATTATCACCCTACCCACAAAGCCCGAGGAAGAGAAAACCTTCCATACTGGGGTCTGTACTGTCCTCCTAGGCATGGGGAGGGTATAGAGATTCCATTCCTAGACCATGTCCAGGACACCATGTCTGGATCTGAGTTCAGATGCTCTGAACAAGGGAGAGCCAGAGGGGAAGGCAGCCAGGGCATCACGGAAGGGTGCCCCAATAGATGTTACCCTTTGGAGGGAATGGACTCTGCGTGAGGGGCACCCCATCTCTGCTATCACACTCTTCCCTTTTGGGGTTGCATCCTTTGCCTGCACTCAGAGCCACAGGGATTCTGAGGCTGTAGATCTCCTGCTCTGCATAGTCTGGAAGGAAATCTATGGAGGAAATAGCAAGATGTCCACCTGTTTTGGTTTTCTGTGATAGGGTCTCAAGTTGTAGCACAGGCTAGCCTAGAATTCACTAGATAGCTCAGATTCATGGCAATCCTCTGACTTCCTGAGTGCTTGGGTTACAGGTGTGAGCTGCCTTGCCGGTTAACATTTCACATGCTTTCACCCAGCTTATTCAAAACACCCCAGAAAGTGAGGTCAGTGCTGGACAGAGAAGCCCCCAAACAGGTTGAATAGCAAGTCCAGCCTCAGAAAGGGGCAAGTCTGGCCCTTTGACCCCCCTATGTTCACATGATGTACTCATTGCCAAATTCCAGGCTTATACATGAATGCCTGGGCCACCCCCTGCCCTGTTGTGAGACCCTTCCCTGGGCAGTGCTTGGGAGAAGTCATGCATACATGCACACGGCTGGCAGCCTCTTTGGTTCCAGAGTTCATCAGGAGGCAGAAGACTAGCAAGAGGCAGAGCGAGGTCACATCAAGCACCCTGGAAAGAGCTGGGCCTGCTTCAGGTCCAACCTTGTGATTTTCAGGAGTACACGGAGGCTGCCTGCTTCAGGAGTCTCTGGAGAAGACTGTCCACAGGCTTCTGCAGAGTGTGAGGGAGAGCCCAGTTTTCTCTCCAGCTGTTTTCAGAGGCCACCTCCCCAGACAAGGTTTGGGGCTCTGACCTACTGTGGGACGGTAAGTCCTGGCCTATGCAGTTAGTCTACTTATTTCATTAGACTGTGGGGTGGCTCCTTGGAGGGTATGATAGACGCCCAAACCTGAGCCCTGTGGCGGGTCACTCTGGGGGGCTATGGACAGTGCCAAGCTCTGGGCTGGGCTGAGGGACACAGAAGAACTGCAGTGAGGCCTGTCCTTCCTGGAGCTTCCTGCTGGGCAGTGGCAGCTTGGGTGCTGTGAGCAGCTACACAAGGCACATGGAGTCAGAAAGGTTTTTAGGAAGGGTCTCTGCTGGACATGAGGTCCATACTAGGACGAGCCCTGGACAGAGAGGATTTGAAATAACAGAGATGGAGCTCCTGGCAGAGGGAATGCCTTGGCCAAAGGTCTGGGAGCTGGGCACCCCATTCCAGGAGACTGGAAGGAGACACATGGCTATATCCCTGAAGCTTGACTTTAGACTGTGCCCTGTGGGGGATGGTCTTGGTGTGCCCAAGGCTGGACCTGACCCCATTCCTCCCCTCTGGGCAATAGAGACATGAAGAATCGGTTTGTGGTACTGGGCCTGGTGGTCGTGGTTCTGGCACTGGTCATCATTGGCCTCTGCATCTGGCTACCCTCCGCCTCTAGGAAGCCCGACCATGTGTATCCCAGGGCAGCTGTGGCCACGGATGCTAAGCGTTGCTCAGAGATTGGGAGGTAAGTGGGACTGCCACAGTTGAGATAGGACATGGGATGGGCACCCAAGGCCCCTGGAAGACAGCCAGCAAGTACACCTAGGCAAGACTCAGATTTGCAAACTGGACTCAAGGAATGTCCAGTGGACATGGAGATTCTTGTCCTTTCCTTGGGCTCTGTCGGTCGCCTGTCCTGAAGGGAGCAGTGGCATATAGGTTGTTGCTTTTCCACAGCAGCTTGGGCCCCTCTTCATAGTCCTGTCTCTAATAAATGCTGCTTTTCCACCCACTTTAGATTCTTGTCTCATTAATACAAGTCAGTTCTTGCTTATGGATGTAAGCAGAAAAAGAAAGATGACTAATGAAAAACAGCCTTTTCCTCCCCAATTAAGTCATGTATTTTTATTTGCTTGGAAAAGTAAAAACAAAACAATACAAAACAAAAGCTCCATCTCTTCAAACACTAAAAATTTCAGAACTGAGAGATGGCTCAGCAGATCTTGTAGAGGGGGTATGTATAATTAAAAATAAATCTTTAAAAAAACCAAAAGTTTCACCTGTAATCCCAGCCTTTTGGATAAAACACTGTCTTAAAACACCCCAACAGACAAACAAAAAACAAAACCCTGGCAAGGCTGAACGTGATGGCTCATACCTCTAATCTCAACATTTAGGAGGATGAGACAGGATTGAGAGTTTGAGGCCAACTTGGGCCACATAGTGAGTGCAACACAGTATGAGATCCTGTCTCAAAACAAAAAGGCCTGGCATGGACTCCTCTTCTGTCTTCTTTTAGGCAGGGGGGCAGGGTAGGGGGCAGGATTAGCCCTCAGGCTCTCCCCTTCCCATGTGCTGCCGGCAGGGACATGCTTCAGGAGGGTGGCTCGGTGGTAGATGCAGCTATCGCAAGCCTGCTGTGTATGGGTCTCATGAATGCTCACAGCATGGGCATCGGAGGCGGCCTGTACTTTACCATCTACAACAGCACCACACGTGAGTGCCTGGGGAGAGGAGGGTTAGCAGCCTGGTGCATCCATCTCCTCTCAGGGTGACCTAGGCTGGGGCAGCATAGCTGGGTGACCCCAGGCCTCTCTTGGCAGGAGGGGTTGGGATTGGTCCAGCCTGCCGACCTACATCTCCTTGTAGGAAAAGCTGAGGTTATCAATGCCCGTGAGGTGGCACCCAAGCTGGCTCATGCCAACATGTTCAATGACTCTAAGCAATCTGAAGAAGGTAAGCCTTCATATGGGCCCTGGGTGTGGATTCAAAGCCAGGGGGAGCCACAGGGAAATTGCCTTACCCACAGGAGCATGTCCCTGTCCAAGGCCTGGCGACAGCTCTGGCACCCCTCTTACCCCTTCATGGCCCCATAACACCCTCCCGTAATGAATGATCAAACCATCATCCTGAGGACAGAGGTAGGTTTTTCTCTTATTTCTTCTCAGCCCGCACTGGGTCAGGTTCTGGCTTTTGGTGTAGCTCAGCCCAGGTGGGCAATGGGGCTTGATGGGGAATCAGGCCCCGGGGGTCTGTTTCTAATGGAATCATGAACTCCTTAAAGATACAAATTGGAAGGTAAGATCCACTGTGGTCAAATGGATAAACTGAGACACAGAAAGAGAACAAGGGAGGGACTAGGTAGGGCTCAGGTCAGTAGAAAAGAGGAAGAAGACCCTTGCCTCGGGGCCTGTTCATCCAACTGCTTGATCTTGTTTTGACACGTTCTGGTGGAGCCCAGGAATCCTATGGGACAAGAGGTCTTGTGACTGGGTTTAGCTCAGACTAACAGAAGGCAGGGGGTCCAGCTTTCCCCTTCTCTGACAACCATAGGCCTGACACAGGATTCACATATGGAGGTACTATCTAATCTGGTACAGCAAACCCCAGTACATGGGCCACTAGCTCCCCCTTCTGTGCCCTGAGAGACATGCTTGCTCAAACTGCATTCTTGCCCATGGAGCTGAGATATGCTCTTAAAATTCCCTTTCCTTGGGCTGAGGGTGTAGCTCAGTGGTGGAGCCTTTGTCTAGAACATGGGAGGTCCTGGATTTGCTCTCTGACGCTACATGAGCAACAAATCCCTTTCCTTCTAAGCCGTACTAACCCCATCTGTTAAATGGGTCAGGGACAGTGTCTGGGATGTTTTGTTTATTTGTTGTTGTTTGTTCCTACACAGTACTAGAACCATACTAGGCAAGCACTCTACCATAGAGCTACAGACCAACCAGCGCTTTTTTCTTTTTTTCTTTTGAGGTAGGATTTTGTTAAGCTGCTTAGGCTGGTCTTGAACTCCCTCTGTAACCCAGGCAGCCCTTAAAGTTCAGGTCTTCCTGTCTCAGCCTCTCAAGTAAAAGGGAATTATAAGTCCAGTTACCAGCCTTTCTCCCCCCGCCCCTTTCCTAGGTGGCCTTTCTGTGGCAGTTCCTGGTGAGATCCGTGGGTATGAGCTAGCACACCAGCGGCATGGGCGGCTTCCCTGGGCTCACCTCTTCCAGCCCAGCATCCAGCTGGCCCTCCATGGCTTCCCTGTGGGTAAGGGCTTGGCAATGGCCCTGAACAGGAAACAGGACGTGATTGAGCAGACACCTGCCTTGTGGTAGGTGGCCCCAGGTCCCTGTAGCCCATCCCGGGAGGGGCTGGTAGAGTTGTGGTCAGCTGTGGTCAGCCTATATACTCAGGGGGATGGGGGTTGAGGAGGTGCAAACCCTTCCCACTGTGTGTATGGATGCATTAGGAGGCCCCCGTGAGCACTGTGGTTGGCCATGTGGCCTGAGTGAAAAGGGACACTGGGAGCTCCAAGTGACAGGGCAGCCCACCAATAGATAGACTCTACCTATACTTTGTTCTCAGTACCCTAGGGGCAAAAAGGGTGAGGGTGAGTGTGGGGCATATTTGGTCTGGTTTTTCCTATCTGCCACCCAATGTGAGCCCTCTCTGCCCAAGTGAGGTGTTCTGCCGGAACGGGAAGGTGCTTCGTGAAGGAGAGACAGTGACTATGCCAAGGCTGGCTGAAACGTTGCAGACACTAGCCCAGGAGGGTGCCCAGGCTTTCTATAGTGGAAGCCTTACAGCACAAATTGTGAAGGACATCCAGGAGGCTGGTGAGTAGACCTGAGTGAAGAACCAATCATTAGTGGGGCCTAAGCCCTGAGGTTCCCCCATTCTGCCCCTACAGGCCTCTGGGTCTTCAGAGAGCACTCAGCAGGAAAGGGTTAGCATGGGCCACCTGGCTCCATGGCTTCTGGTTCAGCCAGAGAGCCTGGGCAGCCCAGAGAAAGCTTCTAGAGAGAAATGGGGGTGTAGGCAGCCACTGGGGCCAGGAATGTGGAGGCTGAAGATCTGGGAGGATTCCTATGAGAAGTGGTGTCTGGGCTGCAAGGATGCTCAGACAGAGAAGAGGATTCCTAACAGAGAGAATAGGTTGGGCCAAAGGAGGAGGGGGGTTTTGACTCACTGGGAGGGTTACAAGAAGAAGAACTTGTAAGAGAGGCCCTAGTGGGGCTTTGTGGGGCAGCCTGAGGGCTTGGCTGTGACATTTTCCTGTTATTCTTGTCCTGTTCCATGGAATGGGGGAAACTGGCATGTACCCATACTCAGAGCCAGTTCACCCAAAGAATCAGGAGTCTTCTTCTATTCACCCTTTCAACAAGGAGGGAAGGGAATGGCAAGGAGAGGTGGGGTGGAAGCAGGTATTCTTTACTTGGAAAAGACCTTTAGCTGCAGAGCTGGAAGAAGGCCGACCATGCTGCTTGGACCTGGTGTGGATGATGGTAAGCACTGTTAGGGTCTGGGGCTTTCAGTGATGGTTGGGGCTACCAGGTTGATGACCCTGTGGTCCCTTCTGATGGTACAGACCATCTCCTTACTATGGTACAACATGTCCTTCTGCCCAATGGTGCAGACACTGGTCAGCCTCCTCCATGAACAGCCCTGCCCCCACAGTGGACTCATGGCCTGGCTCCTTGGTTCTATCCTGTACTCTACCTAATGGTAAACCAAGTCCCTCAAGATACAGCTCCACCCCCAACCATGATGCAATCCCATTGCATGTCCACTGAGCTACTGTCCCATGACAGGGGGCATTATAACAGCTGAGGACTTGAAAGAATACCATGCTGAGCTGATTGAATACCCACTAAACATCAGCCTTGGGGATTTGACGCTGTATGTGCCCAGTGCCCCACTCAGCGGGCCTGTGTTGGCTCTCATCTTGAACATCCTCAAAGGTGAGCCATCCCACCCCAGCCTTGCTGAGTCAGGGACACAGGTTCTTTTTCTTGGTGTTCCATCACTACTGGGCCTCCCTGCCTTGCATCTTTCCATCTGTGAACTGACAGAGTGCCTGCCTTGCCTCACTGTGCCCTTAGTGTGGAATGGCCGGGGCTCTCCAAGGGGTAGGGGTGGGGGCATGACACTCAGCAGCCGGAAGAGGAGGGATATTCGGGAGGAAGAGAAGCATTGGAGTTCAGGGCAAGGGCCTGAGTGTGCTTCTGACTAGTCTAAGTGGTCATCCAGGAATTCATAGACCCTGGGACCCTTGGGCTGCACCTGTGATGTTCATGCTGCTGTGCCCTTGTCTTAATCACATCTTTCTCAAGTGGCTACTGCTGTTGGTTATTAAGAATTTCTCTTTTTAAACATTTTTATTTTCTGTGTATGAGTACTTGTTTAGCGTGCTTGTATGCAAATGTACTCGTGCATGCAGTGCCTGCAGGGGCCAGAAGAAAGCATTGGATCCCCTGGAACTTGAATTACAGATGGTTATTAGTGGCTATGTGGGTGCTAGGAACTGAAACCAGGTCCTCTGCAAAAGTAGCCAGTGCTTTTAATTGATGAGCCATCTCTTCAGCTCCAAGTAGTTCTCGTCCTGAGGTAGAACGTGGGGAAGCATGGCTCAGAGTTTAGCCCCTTGAGCCCCTCCAGGCCCCAGTTATCTGCCAATGTATGCTTGGCTCTGATCACTCAGGATACAACTTTTCTCTGGAGAGTGTGGCGACCCCTGAACAGAAGGCCCTGACGTACCACCGTATTGTGGAGGCCTTTCGGTTTGCCTATGCCAAGAGGACTTTGCTTGGTGACCCCAAGTTTGTTGATTTGACTCAGGTAAGGGGCTAGCCCATATGGGGCGGGAGACCTGCCATAAGGGTGCTGGGCAAGCCCCATAGGGCCACCCCAGCATGCTGTCTGAACCCATTCCTCCCACTAAGTTTGATTTCAGGGAGTAGACTTGTTATTCTGAACCCCAGCCTCTGTTCATGGTGCTCATAATGTGGGGAGGGCTGAGGAAAACAGACTTGCCAATGGATGATAAGTGCCCCTCACCCAGGTGCTAAAGTCCTAAAAATCTGAGATCCTTTGCACATGTTTGTGCCCTTGGCCTGGAGGTGCTCAGTGCAGAAGGGAGGAATGCATGGGGGAGGGATTTACAGCCCTCAAGAAATGATTAAATATGGGTGGGATAAAGAATGGGGTAAGCAGGGAGCCTCACTCTGTAGCCTAGGCTCCAAGTGATCCCCTTGCCTCAGCCTCTGGAGCACTAAGATTACAGGCATGAGTCACCATGCCTGGCTCTTCTCTCTTTCATTTTACAAATCTCCAACCTACAAAATTTATATTTACAAACCAACAAATATGAAACTTCAGTGCATGCCTGTTTTCCTTCCCTGGATCCTCTGATTGTGACTTTCTGCTACATGTCTTTCTCTTATCAGCAGCCTCCACTGTCCACTATTCATATTTTTCCTTAACAGATTGCCAATGTCACACTTCAGGGTGTATTGCCTAAGAGCAAGGATTCTATGTACTGGGAAGTGAGAGACCCAACATCAAAGCCACATGACCCATTAACTGCTGGAACCCTCACCCAAGACTCTTTTTTAAAAATTTTTTCAATTTATTTTTATTTTATGTGTATGAATGTTTTGCTAAGTGCACAGCAAGCATACAGTGCCCATGGAGGCCAGAAGAGGGTGTCAGATTCCCTGGAGCTGGAGTTTCATATAGTTGTTAGTTGCCATATGGGTGCTGCGAACTGAACCTAGGTCCTGTGCAAGAACAGGCAGGGCTCTTAACCCCTGAGCCATCTTTCCACCGCCCCCCAACACTGTACCTTTTT
>NW_008342089.1:219687-263296 GCF_000622305.1 Nannospalax galili | reverse complement strand
TTTTTTTTTTTTGTTTTTTTTTTTTTTTTTTTTTTTTTTTTTTTTTTTGAGTCTCCCTGTAGCACAGCTGGCCTGGAACTCACTATGTTGACCAGGCTGGCCTCGATTTCATAGAGATCCCCCTTCCCCCTGCCTCTCCCTCCTGAGTGTTGGGATCAAAGGTATACATTATCATGCCTGGTTTCCCCAGAGTCTTTGAGGTATAGTATCTATCCATCAAATCATACATAACAACTTGGCCATGACACCTCTTGTATTAGACCATTTTATTGCTATGATAAATACCTGAGAGAAACAGGTTTCTGAGCCCATGGTAAGGCAGAATATCATGGCAGGAAGGTGTGGTGGAGCAGAGCTGACCTCATGGTGGCCAGAAGGCAGAAAGAGCAGGAAGGGGTCAGGGCCAAGATCTAGCCATCAGAAACATCTGCCCAGCAGCTGGCCCACTTTCCTTAACCAGTCCCTCCCTCCCCAGACCCAATTCTGCTACCTGCCTGCCTTATGTGGTGGCACATACCTGTAATCCCAGCACTCAGGAGGTTGAGGCAAGAATTCAAGACCAGCCTGAGCTACATAGGAAGACCCTTTGATCCTGACTC
Source organism: Nannospalax galili (assembly GCF_000622305.1). Lineage (NCBI taxonomy): Eukaryota > Metazoa > Chordata > Mammalia > Rodentia > Spalacidae > Nannospalax > Nannospalax galili. The sequence continues at coordinate 262,697 of NW_008342089.1, read as the reverse complement.
AAAAAAAAAAAAAATCTATCAATGAATTAAACCACTGATAAAATCTGAACCATCAGATCCAATCATCCCTAGAAACACAGACTCACACGGGTGTGCTTTACTCATCTCCCAGGTGCCTCTCAATCCATTCAAGTCAAGTAGACAGTCAAAATTAACCAGCACACCTTTCTGACAATTTACAAAAGACCCTCTGCTGTTTCATCAGCTTCTAAAGCCCAATTTTCTTGTCAGGGCCTGGTTCTGCTTCTGTTTAAGGCTGCACACCTTCCCTTGGATGGCATAGTTCATGTTCAGGCTGTTGTGGACATGACGCATTTTCTTTGCTAGGCTCTATAAAGTCTCCATTTTGATAGAGGACACTGAGGCAGATGTTATTCAACACCAGAGAAAGAAAGAAGAGAAAGAAAAAAAAATTTGGGACTATTCAGAAAGAGCGAAGACTATTTCAAGGCTTTGGGGGAAGGGGGTAGAGACCTTGTTAATGTATGACTTAGAGGATGTGGGGGAAGTGTGGAGTGAGGGGCACATTGAGTTAAGGTATACCCATTATATCAGTAGTCTCTGATGTGCCAGAGCTTAATCTGAGATCTATAATCATCCTTTAGGGAAGGGAGAATGACCCACCATTGGAATCTGTGAACCTGAGGGGTCTGTGAACCTGAGTTGCAAGACAGGCAGATGGGGAATCTGTCTCTCTGTAGCAGCAGGGGTCCCAGAATCAACTGCAAGGATGGAGATAGAGATGCCTAGAGGCTTAACTGAATAGAATATGGTCTGGGATTAAGCATTTCCTTCCTGGAGTTTGCTGACACACAGGCTGGTGAGACCTGATTGACCTCTGTCCTAAACTTAACAGGCTCCACAATCCCTTCTTTCCTGGCTGCCCCTTCATCTCCTCTTTCTCTTCCTGCCTTTCCTTGCCACCACTCAGGGATCTCAGCCAGCCTCGTAGATTTGAGCTGCCACTGGGTGTACATGTTGGTTTCTCAGTCCAACTTGCCTGTAATTCCACATGTGTACCTGTGCTCATGGGCCTGTCCACCCAAGTCATACTCTTCAGTGTCTAGTGGGCACATGACCTAAATCAAGCCCCTGACTGCCCCTACGTCTGCCTCTACATCTGTAGCATTTTTACCTTCTCAGTTAATGACCATTTGGGACCAAAGACCTCAAGGTCATGCTCTATTCTTTTTCTCTTCATCTTCATCTGCAATCTGGTTGTTCACAGCCTGCTCCGTGGCCCCCAAAGGGACCCTGTAAAAATGTTTCCCACTCTGCTTACTCCTCTATCTCAAGTCTGTGTGTAGCTTATAGCAAAAGCCAAAGCCCCTTTTTATAGACCAGGGAGGCCTGACAGAACGAATGGGCCTAACCAGCTGTTCAGCCTTCAGCCCATTTATTGTTACCCACAGCCCTGCACCACCTGCCCCAGAGCCCTTGCACTTACCTTAGGCTTCTTTCTTGGCTCTGCATAGATATCACCTCCTCTAGAATGCCTTCTCTGAGCACTCTGCTCACAGCTCAACCCTTTCCCTTTCCCTTATCTGGCCTCTTATTTCCAGTACTTTCTCTACTGGCTATTGTTTTTCTCTGATATGCAGGTAGAGACCTATGTGTCTGTTCCTTGCTGATTCTTCAGCTCTGAATGTGTGGCATACGTTCCATAAATAATTGCACAAATGATCATGGCAAGAGTCTGGAGGCTTGAGGGATGGACAGACAGACACTCAGAGTGGCTGGAATGCAACTAAGATGGAGATTAGAGACTGCCAGACGGCACAGGAGATGCTGGTGTCTGTCCCCTGGTGTTGGGGAGGCTCAGGTTTAGCTTAGGGCTAGAATGTGGTCAGACCCACAGTTGGAGCTTCTTGAGACCTGCTGGGACAACCCTGTGCCCCTTTCCCCACCCTCCCTCCTCACCTCCTCAGGCCAGCTCTGGGGTCTTGGCAGGTGATCCACAATATGAGTTCTGAGTTCTACGCTGCCCAACTTCAAGCCCGTATCTCTGATGACACCACTCACCCAACCTCCTACTACGAGCCTGAATTCTACACTCCTGATGATGGGGGCACTGCTCACTTATCTGTGGTTTCCGAGGACGGCAGCGCTGTGTCTGCAACCAGCACCATCAACCTCTAGTAGGGGCTTTGGGACTGCTAGACAGTGCAGGGCTGGAGGCAGTATGTTGGGGGCTACCTTCATTTCCTATAGGAGGGCTCTCACCTTCATGGCTCTTGCTTTCAGGCTCCCCCTTGGTAGCTTGTCCTGGGTGGGCCTCCTAAGAAGTGCTCTTGGCCTGGGATCAGTGGGTACCAAGTGGGGAATAGCTGTGTTAGACTCTGCTTTCTGATCTGGCCTATCTTCAGCTTTGGCTCCAAGATCCTCTCTCGGGTCAGTGGCATCCTGTTTAATGATGAGATGGATGACTTCAGCTCACCCAACTTCATCAACCAGTTTGGGGTGTCCCCTTCACCAGCCAACTTCATCAAGCCAGGTGCACAGTGGGAATTCTGGGTATTAGACTTTAGTTGGGAGGGGGCTGGTGTCCTGGACAGGCAGCTGACTGGTATGTATCTATTTCTCCTGTTGGCCACAGGGAAGCAACCACTGTCATCCATGTGTCCCTCAATCATTGTGGATAAGGATGGTCATGTGCAGATGGTAGTGGGAGCCTCCGGGGGCACGCATATCACCACATCCACTGCACTGGTATGTGCTGTCTACCTGCCCTCCCTTCCTCTGTCCTTCTCTGCCCTCACCACGAGCTGTACTTACACCCTGCTATCCTGTCCCCCAGGCCATCATCCACAACCTGTGGTTTGGCTATGATGTCAAGAGAGCAGTGGAGGAGCCACGGCTGCACAACCAGCTTCTGCCCAACACCACAACAGTGGAGAAAGACATTGATCAGGTACACTGGGGATTGGAAAACAGCCATGGTATGGGATTAGAGGGCATCCTGAGACAGAGGTCAGCATCTTCTGAGTCACTATAGAGCAAAGAATGGCTAATGTCCTCTGCCAAGGGATGATGTCCCCAGGCCCTCAGGTCATCCTGAGCTCTTATATACTGAGTGCCAAGCAGTCTGCTCCTAGGAAACCTCAGGGGCCCAGGGGCCCCTAACTTGCTCTTTCCTGGCTACTCAGTGAGAGATGGTACCATCTGGCTTTGTGAGGCCCATGACCCCATAGGGGCGGTTCTGTCCACATCCATGGCCTTACTGAGCCTCTCTCTGCCCTCTTACCCCAAGGCGGTGACTGCAGGCTTGAAGACGCGGCATCACTACACAGAAGTCACATCTACCTTCATTGCTGTGGTTCAGGCAGTTGTCAGAACAACCAACGGTTGGGCAGCTGCCTCAGACTCTAGGAAAGGCGGGGAGCCAGCTGGCTACTGAGTACTCAAGATGGACAAGACTTCAATTCAGGCACAAGATACTCACAAGGGCCAAGAGTGGGACTTTGGAGAATATGCTGTCCCTGAGTGGGACAGAGAAGAATAATAAATGGGGGGCTCTGCCAGGCTCTGGGAAGCTGGCTGGTCTCCCCATTTCCTGGGCCTCAGTGTCTTTTGTATCAAGCGGAGTCATTTGGCAGGGAAGAGAATGGCAAGATCCTGCATCTTTCCGCTGTCAGTGCTGATACTACCCTTAGCTCATAAGTTGGGAGAGCCAATCCGTCAAGATTGTTGGGGGTAAGGGGTAAGGTCAAACAACACTGCAGTTCTTCAACCTAAGCTGCTAGGACCAAGGGCCCTGCAGTCCCTCCTCTGGGCTAGGCAGCAACACTTCCTAGAATCAGCCGCTAGGGGGTGCTCTGACCCTGGCATTGACTGGGCCAGAGTACACCCCCCCCGCCCCCCCCAGCTTCTGGGAACCTTGGTTTCCCCGATTCCCAGAGCTCCCAAGGCAACTTGGCCAAGGTGACACCTGAGGTCACTTTCCACGCATAGACCCAGAAAGAAATCCAAGCTTGCCATCAGCTCTAGCAAGAGACTTAGTTCTCAGAGAACAGCAGGTCAGCAAGCTAAGGAAGATTCATAGATCCCTGAGGGGAATGCAGCTCAAGGGGGTAAGCCTGGAAGGACACTGTTAGGCACAAGGTCCCTCACAAAGGGCAGCCCCTCTGTACTCTCTTGGGGTCTGTTAATTTAGCATTCACACACAGCTGTAACCCTGAGTAAGGAGCTGCTGGAGGCTTGTGGAAGCTGGTCCTTACAGGAGTCACAACCTAGCAGCTAAATATTGCCCCCCGACAAGTGGATAAGTGGGGGTCCCTAAGGGAAGGAGTTCAGGGGCTAGAGGAGTGGCCCAGGAGGCTGAAAATTCTGGTGCTTCCAGGGTGCCCACAGGGATGTAGGGTTTTGTACCTGTAGATAGACCCCAGGTCTGAGGTCTACAGTCTCTCTGATTTGGGTCCTCTGGGAAAGACAGAGGCTGGGCAGTGGGGAGTGGCAGTCACCTCTCAATCCTTATTTATAGGATAAGGTAGGCCTCTCTAGGTTCATGTGCTGGGGTGTGCTGTACCCCAGTGCTCCAGGCCCCATATGGCTGGCCATAAGTTTCCCTGGGCCCAATATGTAGAGGGTGTACCCCACTCCCCCAGGCCTAGGGGAGTTAAGTCCCCTTCTTTCCTTTACATCATTACCTCCTGGGTAAAGACCTTCAGGGCCACTGGAGCTGGACCTCCCCAGCCATCCCAGCATGACACCAGTTCCTTCTGTGAGTCTTCGCTGAGCTGCCTCTGCACTCTGGCCTCTGCATGACTAGGATGGCCTGGCTAGGGAGAGGAGGGAGGATGTCCCATCCTTGACTCTGCTGTCCCCTACTGCTTTGGCCTCAGAGCTCTGAGGACTGTGGCGGGTGGGTGGGCTGGCCTGCACTCAGGAATGTGCTTTGGTTCCTGGTTGAGCAATGACATAGAAGTGTGGGGGACAGTTGGGAACGTGGGGAGATACCCTCAGTCACCACCCTCCCTTTCTTGAGGCCCTCGTGGGAACAGGACTACAGGAAACAGCCTCTCTGACCCAGGCTGAGCAAGAACTCTGGACATGGGGCTTGCAGACTGGGTCTGGCCTGCACTCAGGAATGTGCTTTGGTTCCTGGTTGAGCAATGACATAGAAGTGTGGGGGACAGTTGGGAACGTGGGGAGATACCCTCAGTCACCACCCTCCCTTTCTTGAGGCCCTCGTGGGAACAGGACTACAGGAAACAGCCTCTCTGACCCACTGTGCGCAAGAACTGTGGACATGGGGCTTGCAGACTGGGTGGCCAATGTACGCTCTCTCTCTCTCTCTCTCTCTCTCTCTCTCTCTCTCAGCCTTATTTATACTAAACAGTGTATGAAGATTGGAGAGGGTCATGATCAGTGGAAAGAGAGTGGGGGATGCTGGGAGGGTGCTGAGATTCTGTGCAAAGGAGTCCATCCCAGGGACCTTCTGCCCTGTACCCCTACTAAGTCTGGTCAAGGGAATATTTCAGTGAGTCCTCACTTCCCCAGATACCTCCCAATTGAACACCCTGAGGCCAGGGGGTGGCAGAACTAAGACAGTGCTCCCAGGGAAGGATAGCCACCAGCACAGGAATAACCTTGAGTACCAAATGGACGCTGGGAGTCAGACAAGCATCCACTGGAGCTCTGAGCTGCACAAGAAGTGAGCAGCCTCACTCCCCAGAGACCCATAGTTGTGTTTCTAGGTCATCATGTCCCATGGTGGATGGTCCAGTGGCACTGGGTGCCAAGGATTGGACACATGGCCTGCCTGCATGCCCTCTCACTCACATATGTATTGGTTAGGCTGGGCCAGGTAAACAGTCCTAAGTGACTGCTTTGGTCGACTTTCAGCCCCAGCCCTATGTTGTGTGAGTGTCTAGGTTGAGCTTCTGCCTAGGCAGGACCAGCTGGGAGTGCCGGGTCGGGGAGTGGACTTCCACCCTGCAGAGGACACTCTGACCCTGCCTGCGCTGTTGGGAACCAGGGGAATGGCGAAAGAGTTCCTGGGAGCCCTGTGACCTGGTTCCCCAGGGTGCAGCAAGCATCATGTTCCCAAGTACATTGGGATGAGGAGACCCTGGATACTGCTGGGTCAGCAGGAAGGCTCATGGGATCAACAGGCAATCAGAGAGTTAAAAGCAGCTGGCTCTTCTCTGCAAGGAAAAACTCCCTGTAGATGCCTGGCCTGCTGCCAGGGCCAAGAGCTAAAAACTGGAAGTTCAGGCGTGTGGCCAGATCTGCCTCTGTAGCAAGCTCTTGAGGAGGGCAGCAGCTCTGTCGCTGTGTCTGTCTGTCTGTCTGTCTGTCTGTCTATCCCTAAACCCATCTGGCTGACTGGCTGTCTATTGTTCCTCTGTAAAACTGTCTGTCCACCTCTCTGTAAGCCTATCTACAATCCTCTCTGTCCAGTTGTCCAATTTATCTGTTTCTGGTCCCATTGATTTTTCCATCTGTCCAATCACTTGAGTCTACTTGTGTATCTTCTGTTCATTCATCTGCCTGTCAGTTTGTCACTCTGTCTATTCAGTGGTCTATCTGCTCACCTGCCTCAGCTCTTTCCCTGGGCCACTGAGCCATGGCCTGGGGCCAAAGGGCCACAGTCAGCCTGGTCCTTCTGGGTCTGGGTTTAGGTCTGGTCATCATTGTGTTGGCTGTGGTCCTCTCTCGCCGCCCTGCCTCTTGTGGCTCTGAGGCCTTTGCACATGCTGCCGTAGCTGCTGACTCCAAGATCTGCTCAGATATTGGACGGTGAGTAAGAGGTGGGTGGGAGCCAGGTGGCCCTTGACAGCTGACTCCTCCTGGAGACTGTGTGACTGTAGTGAGGATGTGGAGAAGGCACGTGTATTTGCATGCTGGCTTATGAAGTAAGGGCCATGTGGGTTTGGGTTCCAACACTAGCCCTTGCATAATAGATGTACCTACGGGGCAGATAGGGACCCATAGGCAGAGTTTCAAAGATAGTGTGACTTGAGGGCTCAAGAAGGCCATCTGCATAACAGTGGTTGGAAATGGAGACTAAACGGGTTGTCTCTGCCTTGGCCTGTCCAAGGCTAACACTTTTTCTGGGGCCTGGGCAAGAGCCTTCAGGCTTTCAAATGTAGGTCCTGTCTGTCAGTCACACATGCCTCCCAGGGCCAATCCATACTGGATCATTCACACACACACCAGTGCCACATCTATGAGGTCTGCCTTCCCTATGTCAGAGCCTGAGCCTGGTGGGTGGAGTGACTGATGTTTGGTAGGCCTGGAGGAGGAGAGAGTGGAGAGGGGCCACAGCTGGTGTTTCCTGACCTTCTTCCAGGAAACCCAGCCCATGGGAAGCCTCTATACCCATTACGCAGCCATAGGGACAGGACATGGCAGGAAGCCCCTCCTGGCCCTGCATCCATCTGGGCCTCCAGAAACCTGGGCAAGCGTCTCCTTTCTAGCCAGCTGGGTCTGTTTCCCAAAATATCAGCCTGGCAGGCCACTGTGAGGGTTTAAATGCTTTGCAAACCCAGACAGGGTCCTGCAGCAGGGAAAGTGGTCCTGGCCCAAGGTACCAAGCCAACATGCTTTCTTTTCTGTTCTTTAATTCATCCGCCTTTTCATTCATTCCTTCCTCCCTTAATCCATCTGCCTATTCATCCTTCCCTGCCTCCCTTGCTCATAGCAGCCCCCACCCCTGCTGACCTGGTCCTCTGTGCTCTCAGACTTTCTGTCTTCTCCTTCATCTCTACATTTAGCATGGCAGGGGTTAGCACAGACAAGCACGGGTAGTTGCTTTTACTCCATAGGGTGTTCCCAAGGGATAAAAACAAGTAAGGTCAACTACTACCCTGTCTCATGGATGTGGTGCCCATTTGTTCCCCCTGAGATTGCAAAGATGTCAGTGAGGCAAGGAGGGGAGGGCTCAGGCCCCACAGATGAAGAGAGGGCAAGCAGCCCCCAGGAATGAGGGTCTGTTTCTGCATGTTCTGAGGAGAGTCTGGGCCCACAGTCTTCCTGAACCTCTGTCCAGGTCTCTGAGCAATGCTTTGTACATGATGGTCTGGTTGGGGTCTCTACTTGAAGCTCACTTTCTTGCCATTCAAATTCTCTGAAGCTTTCCCCTGTTACGAGCGGATGTGGTTTTTCCCCAGTGTTTTGTCAAATAACTCTGCTTCCTGTTCTTGTTTTAAGAAACCAGGAGTGGGAGGGACCGTGGGGCCCCTGCTGCTTACTGTGAAAGAGGAATCAGTGACCATGGCCAGGGTGAGCCTCAGAAAGGTGCCTGCTGCTGTGTCCTCCTAGCCAAGAGCTTTCCATTTGACTTAGGAGGAAATTCAGCCTGTTCAGGGGATGAACCTGGCTGCTGACACAGTGGCAGGCTCAGCAGGACTGGCATTCCCCCTACTGTTGCTGTTGCTGGGAGAGCTGTGGGAGGGTCGGTCTTCCTAGAGTCTTCTAGCCCTACCCTTGTACCTCAATCCCTGCCCAGCTCTGGGCATGGTCTATAATGGCTACAGCTTTATTTGCCACAATCGCAGAAGACAGGGCTTGCTGCCCTGTGATCTCAGGTCCTGAGGGAAGATTAGGGTGGGGCCCTAGTCCCTGTCTCCTAGGGTTTTCCTCCTACTTCTTCCTTCCAGCCCCAACCTTGTTCAATGACCTTCACCTCCTCTGTATTCCTGGCCAGCTCACTGGGACATGACTATATTTCCTGACCCCTGGAGCTGGTGATGAAAGCCCTTTGCACATGTGTGCAAATATGTGTGTGTGTACATACGTCTGAGCAGGTGTGTCACTACAGTGATGCTGACAACAGCCTCCTGGCTCCTTAGGGACAAGTACATGACTGACCACATTTCATAGCTGAGGAAAACCAGGTTCAGGAAGCTGAGTTACCTGCCTAGCATCACGCAGCTGGCCAATAGAAACATAGCCCCCCGCCCCCAGTTGACTCCTACAGTTGTGGGGTTGGGGATACAGGTGGATAATGCATCCTTGTCTACCTAACATGTAATACTTTTGTTTGTCATATACGAAATATGTGAGGACTGAGTGCATGGCTCAGTGGTACAGCACTTGCCCAGTATGTGCATGGTCCTGGGTTCCATTCCCAGCACAACAAAATAATGTGAAGAATATAATGTCATGACCTAGGGACACAGTAGCAACCAAGACGGACAAAGTCCTTGCCTATGTGTCTGTGGTAGGAGACACAGCACAGACAAACATATCCATAAATAATGTTGGAGGGCTGGATGTGATCTTTGATTATCTGAACAGTCCCTTCTGTGAAATATCTGTCTCTGTCTCTGTGTCTCTCTTGTACACACACAGATCTCTCCATGTTGACCAGACTGGTTTAGTCTCCTCTGGGACTACAGTTATGAGCTACCATGCCTGAGGCCTTCTGTTGTCATCTTTCTGCCATTTTTCTATCAGGCTGTACATAAAATGTATTTACTGTCTTAATTTCTCTCCCTCTAAATACGCAGTGAGCCGGGCGTGGTGGCACACGCCTTTAGACCCAGCACTCAGGAGGCAGAGGCAGGCGGATCTCTGTGAGTTCGAGGCCAGCCTGGTCTACAAAGTGAGTTCCAGGCCAGCTGGGGCTACAAGGAGACCCTGTCTCAAAAAGACCCAAAAAATTAAAAATAAATAAATATGCAGTGAGCGTTAAGTCACCCTTGTATTCCTAGGACAAACTCTACTTGTTTGTGATTCAACATCATTTTTTGTGCTGTACCACTGAATCACATCCCAGTTCCTTACTGCATTTTGGTATCAGGGTCATGCTGATCTAATAAAGAATTGGGAAGCTGTCTTTTCCTTTCCTGTTGCTGTAATAAAATACCCTTAAAGGAAAAAAAAATAATTTATTTTGGCCCATAGTTCAAGGTAAAGTCCATCATGGTAGAGAAGTTAAGGCATCAGGAGCTTGAAGCAGCTGGTCACATGACATCCACAGTCAAGAAACAGACAGTGATGAGTGTGTGGGCTCAGCTTTCTTTTCCTTTCCATGCAGTCCAAGATCCCATCCTAGGGAATGGTGACACCCACCATGGTGGGTCAATGCACCTCAGTTCACTTAATCAAGATAATCCCCCTAGGCATACCAGATGCTGGTATCCCAGGTGATTCTAGATCTCATCAACTAGACAATTGAGATGACCCATCACATAAGCATTCTCTCTTTTTCTATTTTTTGGGAGAATAAGGTTTGTTTTGTTTTTAAATTGTTATTTCATCCTTACATGTTTGGAAGAACTTACTGGCTAAGCTTTCTGCTAGAGTTTGGCTCTTAACCAGATATGTCCCAGGCACATGTGTTGAGGTTAGTCCTATACTTGGGCTACTTGGAGATGGTATAGCCTTTAAGAAGGTAGGGAAGCCTGGTGTGGTGGTGCACACCTTTAATCCCAGCATGTAGGAGGCAGAGGCAGGTGGATCTCTGGGAGTTCTAGGCCAGCCTGGTCTACATAGTGAGTTCCAGGCCAGCTGGGGCTACAGGGAGAACCTTTCTCTAAAAGACCAAAAAAAAAAAAAATAGCTGGGCATGGTGGCACACACCTTTAATCCCAGCACTCGGGAGGCAGAGGCAGGCGGATCTCTGTGAGTTTGAGGCCAGCCTGGTCTCCATAGTGAATCCAGGCCAGCTGGGGCTACAGGGAGACCCTGTCTCAAAAAAAAAGTAGGTAGGGAATAGTTGGAGGTCTCATGGCCCTGGGGCATGTCCTGGAAGAGGACTGCAGGACCCCTGTCTCTTCCATTTTCTCTTTTTCACTTTCTGGAAGGTTTTGTACTTCCAAACACTCCGACTGAATGTCATCATAGGCCCAAAGCCACAGCTGCAACTGATTATGAGCTAAAACTCCAAACTGAATCAAAAGAAACCTTTCTCTTTATAAGTTGATCATTTCCAGCTCTTGTTACAATAACAGAAAGGTAATATACCCTCTAATTTTGAGTTATTCATGTTAATGTAAAGCTTTGACATCATAGTTTCTATTTCTTTAATAGATGTAAGATTATCATGTTTCAATTTTTTTAATCTTACATTTATTTGTTTAGTGTATGTATGTATGTATGTATGTATGTATGTATGTATGTACATCAGGCTTGGAGGTAGCCATCTTCACCCACTGAGCCATCTCACTGAGCCATCTCGCTGGCCCTAGTGGTTTCTTCATGAATATAAGACAGATGGTATTTTGTTTTTCTTGTATCACAAGAAGAAAGATTCTCTGGTGTCTCCCTCCTTGTGGATGCTAAATTGACATCTTCTGAAAGATGGTGACTTTTCGTTCTATCATTCTTTTAATTTTAATAAAAAACAACAAAAAAGGGCAATTGATAAAGTACCAGGAATTATTAAGTTAGTACTATATGGTTTGAGATTTTTGAGATCATGCAACTATCCTTTTCTCATAATACATTTTTATATTTATTTTGATTCTTGCTGAATAAATTTGTGTTTGCATAGAAAGATGATTTTCCTTTTTTTTTAATAAGTTATAAAGAAAACAGGCTTGTCTTGATCCAAGGTTGAATAATGGCATTTGGTGATAGCCTTCTTGTTGGCAGATTCCTGAAGTGATGCAAAGTATCCCAAAGAAAGGGGCAAAGTGACTTTCTAAACTTACAATTTCTTTATTATTCATTAATAGTGTTCTCCAAAGATGACCTCCTCCCAATCTCAATACTCTTCAATATTTCTATTGATTCATGGATTATTGCTCTATTTTACTATGTTAGACTCCACCATGTTTTGTTTTCGATTTTCAAATCATCCTAAGTGTGACCAGTTGGAGTCCCTTTAAGTCACAGCTATGTTTTTTTTTACATGTTGTGTTTGTCAGCTTTCTGTTACCATAACAAATAGTTGAGATCACCACCAAAAAAAGAGAGGTCTATTTGGTCCACGGTTTTAGAAGTTTTGCCCGTGATCTATTGACTCTACTGATCTGGGGCAGCATATCAGGGCAGCAGAACATGGTAAACTGCTCACTTCATGGCTGGGACATGAGAGAGGAACAGGAGGAGCCGGGGTTCCACTGACTCCTTCAGGGCATGACCCTGTCCCCAGAAGACCTCCCATGAGCCTCTACATCTTAAAGTTTCCATGACTTTCAATAGTGCCAAGGTGGGGACTAGTCTTCCACACATGGGTCTTTGGGGGATCTCCCACACATATCAGTCTTGGAGAACTTTCTTGCCTGCTAGCCTCAGATGTTTAAGGATCAACTTGCATATTCCCTTCACCAGAACTGAAGTCAGGAGTTAAGCAAGGACGTTGTTTGTTTGCTTATTTTCAGACAGGGTCTTTCAGACAGTTCCTGGCTGACCTGGAACACACCGTGTAGAACGGGTGGCCTTGAATTTACCACTATCCTCCTGCCTCTGCCTCCCAAGAGCTGGGATTACAAGCATGAGCCACCACGCTTGTAGATGGTGTTTTAGAAGGTAAGATCCAGAAGCTGATGTGATGTTCTTGATGTCAGATTTTTTCCATGCACAAAGCCAGAAAAATCATGTTTAGGAAATATGTTCTTCCTGAAAACTCCAGTTTAAACCCATCACAACAGAGTGCATCCCCACCCAGCCTTCTCCATCACATACTTTTTCTCCTTCCTTCCCTTCCTTCCCTCCGTCCCTCCGTCCCTCCGTCCCTCCATCCCTCCCTCCCTCCTTCTTCCTTCCTTCTTTGGTCTTTTTGAGACACGGTCTCTCTGTAGCCCCAGGTGGCCTGGAACTCACTATGTAGACCAGACTAGCCTTGACCTCACAGAGATCCGCCTGCCTCTGCCTCTGCCTCTCAAGTGCTGGGATTAAAGGCATATACCATACCAGGAGATTTATTATATACATATATATATGTATATATATATGTGTGTGTGTTCTGCCTGCACATATGTAAGTATACCTGTGTTGTGTAATGAATGCCTGGAAGGTCAGAAGAGAGCATTGAATCCCCTGGAACTGGAGTTCCAGATGGTTGTTAGCTACTATATAGGTGCTGGGAACTGAACCTAGGTCCTCTGTAAGAGTAGTCAGTGCTCTTAATCACTGTGCCATCTCACCAGCACCCTGCCATGCACATATTTTTTTAATCTTTTTATCATTGTTAGAAAAGTCTCCAACAATGCCAATATTTGCTTTCTTGAACTTTAGAATTGCTTCAACAACAATATTAACACTAATAACCAATCTATTAGGTAAAGTGGGTTTCTGTTGTTGTTTGGGTCTATAGCCCACAAATTTTATACAACTAAATATGAACATATCTTTATGTAACAGAGCATTATGTACAATGAAAAAACTTAAATGTATAGTTAATTATTTTCTTGGGGTGGTTATTTAATATATTATTGGCATAACTTTCCCAGTGTACATTCAATTTTAAGGTTTTACATTTTCATCCTTTTTGTTTTTATTTTTCTTTTTAAAAAAATTTATTTATTATTTTTATTTTATGTGTATGAGGGTATTGCCTGCATGTACATGAGTGCACCCATGTCATGCAATGCCACAGAGGTCAGAAGAGGGCTTTGGATTCCCCTGGAACTGGAGTTAAGGACGGTTCATAGCCGCCATGTGGGTGCTGAGAATCGAACCTGGGTCCTCTGCAAGAGCAGTCAGTGCTCTTAACAGCTGAGCCATCTCTCCAGCCCTTTTTTGTTTTTACTTTTCCATAAAAAGCCAAAAGTGTGTAAAAAGGTACATTCAAAAGTTTATTTCTTATTCTTTATCCCATGCCAATACTTTGCATATATGTGCATGGTATATGTGTGTACATACATGTTCATGTGTGTATGTACTTGTGTGTGCACATGCATGTGGAGGCCAGAGGTTGACACTAGGTATCTTTTTCAATCATTCTCCACCTTATTTATTTTAATTTTTTTTTTTTTTTGTCTTTTTGAGACAGAGTCTCCATTAGCTCCATCTGGCCTGGAACTCCCTATATAGACTAAGCTGACCTGGATTTCATGGAGATCTGCCTGCCTCTGCCTCTGTCTCCAGAGCTGGGATTAAAGGCATGTGCCTCCATGCCCAGCCTCCACCTTATTTTTTAAAATATTTTATTTATTGTTTTTATTTTATATGTATGAGTGTTTTGCCTACATGTATGTAAGTGTACCACATGCATGTGTGCAATGCCTACAGAGGCCTGAAAAGGCATTAGATACCCTGGAATTGGAGTTATAGATGGTTGTTAGCTGCCAAGTGGATGCTGGGAACTGAACCCAGGTCCTTTGTAAAAACAGCAAGTACTCTTAACCTCTCCAGCCCCCTCCACTTTATTTTTTAAGACAGTCTCTCTTGAACTGGAGCATATCAATTTAGCTAGGCTGGCCGACCAGTGAACGCCAGGCATCCACCTGTTTCTGCCTTCCCCAGGACTGGGATTACAGGTGTGGGTCATCATCCCCAACTTTAAAAAATATTTATTTATTTTTAATTTTTGTATATGAGTATTTTGACTGCATATATGTAAGTACACCATGTACGTGCAGTGCTCACAGAGACCAGAAGAGGAAATCAGATCCTCTGGAGTTATGGATGGTTGCTAGCCACCATGTGGGTCCTGGAAAACAAACCCAGGTCCTCCCCAAGAGCAGTCAGTGCTCCTAACCGCTGAGTCACCTCTCCAGCCCCTATGCCCAGCTTCTAGTGTGAGTGCTGGTGATCCAAGGACAGGTGTTCACACTTGCATGGCAAACACTTTAACTGACTGAGCCATCTTTCGAGCCCCACTGCTTTAAAGGAAATCATTTATATATGTTTCTAATTTTTTCCCCTTTATTTTTTTATTCTATGTGCAGGTATGTCTATGTGTTTGAATGTGTGTGCATTTGGGTGTGGATGTGTGCATATACGTGTGTGTTTGCATGCACATGGAAGTCAGAGGTCAACACTGAGTGTCTTCCTTAATTGCTCTTCACCTTACTTTTAGAAACAGTTTCCCACTGAACCTGGAGATCATTGACTTGATTAGATGAGCTGCTCAGCAAGCCACAGGGATCCTCCTGTCTCTGCCTCCCCAGCGCCGGAATGATAGGCGTGTGCCACCATGCCTGGGTGCTAGGGGTTGAACTCGGGTCTTCTTGCTTGTGTGGCATTTTCTTGAATGAGTGATCTCCTTGGCCCTTTTCTCCCATTAAAAAAACCCCACCCATTCACCCTTCCTTCCTTCCTTCCTTCCTTCCTTCCTTCCTTCCTTCCTCCTCCTCCTCCTTCCTTCCTTCTTCCTCCCCCTTCCCTCCCTCCTTCCTTCCTCCTCCTCCCCTCCCTCCCTCCTTCCTCCTCCTTCCCTCCTTCCTTCCTTCCCTCCTTCCCTGAGAACCTCTACATGCCAGACCCTGTCAGGAATGAAGGACACAAATCCATCAGATGGATGTGGTCCTCAGTGTGCGGGAAGGACTTTCAGATTCTCTTTTGTACCCTTGGCCACCTTCAAACTCCCAAGGTAAAAGGATCCCTCCAGGAAGCTTGTAGAGAGATGGCCGGTACTCATGCCTGCCCACGACGACCAGACATGGTTCTGGAGCCCAGAAAAGAGCCCAGCTTCCTTCCTTCCTTCCTTCCTTCCTTCCTTCCTTCCTTCCTCTCTTCCTTAGGTTTTTGAGACAGGGTCTTGCTATATAGCCCAAGCTGGCCTCAAACTCACAGTTCTTCTGCCTTAGCCTCTTGTGTGCTGGAAATATAAGTATGCACCATTACACCTCATTCTTTTGAGAATCTCTATTTCTGTAGACTGGCAGAGGGTACACTCTGTAATCCCAGCACTCAGGATGTTGATGCAGTATGCTAATGTATTGTGCTATGTATTATATATAATTATAATGTTAGATGTACAAGATACAGTGCCCCTAGGTTTTCTTTTTTGACTATCTTCTGTTGGCTCTTTTGGGTGGTTAATTTTATGTGTCAAGTTGATTGGGCTAACGGATGTCATTAGTTTGGTAAAATACAAATGTGCCTCATTCATGGTGAGGCATGTGCTGATAAGCCACCATGAATTGAAAATATCATAAGTGAAAAACACATTTAGAGCTGGGCATGGTGGCTCATGCCTATAATCCCAGCACTCTGGAGGCTGATGCAGGATTGCGTTTGCGTTTACCCACCCTCTCGCTTGCAGTACAGCGCACTCTAGAAGACTGGAGGTCTAGAGGACTAGAGGTCTTCTTTGTGGTCGTCTTCTCAGTGGCTGACTGAGCTGCAGCTTGCTGCTGCCACTCGACATCATGTGAAAATATTATATCCAATATTGCTAGCCCTGGGAAAAAGCCACAGTCAAAACCCAAAGTACGGTTTCTACTGAATGTAACCCTTTTGCTTCATCATAAAGTTAGAAAATTACGAACCTAGCCATCATCTGTACTAGTCTAGGTATTGCTTTGAGGGCATTTTGCAGATGTGGCTAATATTTGTAATCAGTTGACTTCAAGTAGAGCGGAGGACCCTCCGCAGTACAGCCAAGGGCTTTATGAACAAGAACAGCAACAACAACACAACAACTCTGAGGTTGTCTGGGTTTGGGGAGAATACTGTCTCAAGACAGTGACATAGAAATCCTGCCCGAGTTTCGGCCAGCTCTTCAGCCTGCACACAGCTCAAGACTGCAATGTCAACTCTTACCTGACTTCACAGACTGCAGACCCACCCTCCAGATTTCAAACCTGGTAGGCCTCACAGATGTACGAGCTGGTTCCTTAAAATAAATCTCTCTCTGCCTACATATAGCCTAATGCTTTGGTTTTCCTTTATGAATTATAGTGGAAGTTGCGAGTAACCTTTTATCTTCTGCAATGTGTCTCTTGATATCTTTAATCATACTTTTATTCTTAAAAACTACTTCATTTCAAATTAATAATATATTTTTTATTTTTGTGTATATGTGGTCATAGGGATGAAACCCAAGGCCTCACACAAACTAGGCAGGTGCTATGTCCACTGAGCTTTATCTCCAATCATGAAATTAATATATTAATACAGTTAGTGTTTGTATATTTTTCATCAGTTACTTAAATTTTTTTCCCATACTTTATTTTATGTGTATGAGTGTATTGTGTGCATGTAAGTGCACCTGTGTGGTGCAATGCCCAAGAAAGTCAGAAGACAGCATCAGATCACTTGGAACTGCAGTTATAGACAGTTGTTAGCCACCATGTGGATACTGGTAATCTAACTCAAGTCCTGTGCAAGAGCAGCCAGTGCTCTTAACCTCATCAGTTCTGGGTTGGAGAGATGGCTCACTGGATGACGTGAAGTCTATGCTAGTATTTTAAAAGATTACGAGGCCGGGGTATGGGTAGCTCAGTTGGTAGAGTGCTTACCTAATACACAAGAAGTCCTGGGTTTGATCCCCCAAACCATATGAGCTATAAATGGTGGTACATGCCTGTAATTCCAGCACTTAGGAGGATTAGAATTTCAAAGCCATCCTATAGTGATCTTGAGACCAACCATGATTACACGAGACCCCTCCCTCAAAAAAAAATTACAGTAGATTATTGTGCCAGTCAGGTTTCCAATACTGCAGCAATTACCTGAAATAATCATTTACAAAGAAAAAAGGTTTACTTGGCTCACAATTGGCAGTTTCAGCTCATGATTGGTTGACCTTGTTGGGCCTATAAGGAGACAGTACGTGATGGTGGGGTGTGTGGGCCAGCAGAACTGCTCACTCACCTCATAGCCAGAAAGCAGACAGGAATGCGAGAGAAGGGAGAGACTGAGATCTCAAAATGTCCTTTGAGGGCACATTTTCTCTTGACCTAAAAGTCTCTCACAAGACCCTACCGGTAAAGTTCCAACAATCACCCAGTAGGGCTTCTGTTGGGAGACTAAGTCTTGCATATATGGGTCTTTGCAGTCATTTAAAATGCAGTTGTTTTAGATTGAAAGTTGCATCATCAAAGCCAAACATCCACTAACACTTCTGCTCTTTCTAATGCAAGGACCTGGAAAGTAACGAAATACTCCTCTTTGTGAATACATACTATTGTTTCTGGGATTCTAATATGTGTATGCATATATGTGTCCCTGTGTTTTAGTATTTGGCTTTTTGTTGTTGTTATTTGTTCATTTTTTGAGATGAGGTTTCACTATGTAACTGGTCTTTAATTTGTGATCCTCCTGATTCAGCTCCCTAAATACTGGGATTACAGGCGTGTACCATCATACTTGGCTTCCATTTTTATTTTTATTTATTTTTATTTTTTTGTCTTTTTGAGACAGGGTCTCCCTGTAGCCCCAGCTGGCCTGGAATTCACTTTGTAGGCTAGGCTGGCCTTGAACTCACACAGATCCACCTGCCTCTGCCTCCCAGGTGATGGGATTAAAGATGTGGGCCACCATGCCCAGCTTGGCTTCTATTTTCAGTGTTTTGTTGTTGATATGTTATGGGATTTTTTGGATGTTTCGGGAAGGATTTTGCTATATAGCCCTGGCTTACCTGGTAGTCACTGTGTAGTCCAGGCTGGCTCTGAAATCACAGCAATCCTCCTGGATCAGCCTCTGAATGCTGAGATAATCATGTGCCATGATACCTGGTTTTGGTTTTAGTGTTTTTAGAACTGATGTTAATATAGAACCCAGCTTCTTAAATTGTGACCCTGTATGGGGCTGAGTAACTCAATATGGGGCAGGGGCTAAAACTTGACAACTGTAAAAGAGTTTTGAATGTGCAACAACCAAAAATTATTTTAACATTAAATGTGCACTGAATCCGAGGTGCTTCTGGAAGCGCTCACTGGTGTGGCCTCCTGCTCCTTCATTCAGCCTTGGCTCTGAACACACGGCATGCCTGCCTTGCAATGTGCATATTACTGTGCGGCAAAACACAAGCAACACTCCTGAAACACCTCCGCAGCTCAGACTCCAGACCCCTGAACATTATGAATTGCAGTGTTTTTCCTATAAATATAAATTTTTCTGTTTTTACAGAAACATAATGGCTTAATCACATAAAGATTTTTATATTTTCCCACCGATCCTCAACATGTAGTGCTTGAATGTGAGAATGTTTGGTTTTCAAAAATTGCGGTTTCAATTCATTAAAAGACTGTTAAGTGAATTTTTGCTTTCTGGTTAGGAAAGAATTTCCAACAAATTCTGAAATGTCCTTTAACATACTTCTGCCATTCCCTACTACATATTTATGCAAAGGGCATTTCCAGCTTTGACAATTATAAAACCAAAATATTAATTAACTCTAAAAAACATTGAGGACGCTCTGTGTCCAGCAGTATCAAATATTCAGCAAAGATTTAATTCTTTATGTAAAAATAAATAAGCAGAGGGGCTTCTGGGTACAGAGACTTGACTCAATAGGCCTTAACATACATGACAGAATGCAGGAAATCTTGTGAAGAGGGGCTATGGGAAGGGTGCAGATGGGGGAGGGAGTATAAAGATGATTAAGATATTTTGTATGAAATGCACAAAAATTCAATAATTCAAAAATTTAATTCAAAAAAGAGTTACAATTTACAGTGAAAAATATAAATAAATAATCATATCTGTGTCCTTAGTATGCAAATTTGGTGGGGTTGTTTTTTGTGGGTTTTTTTGTCTTTTTGAGACAGAGCCTCGAACTCACAGAGATTGACCTGTGTGTAGGTAAGTGCACCCGTGTCGTGCAATGCCTGCAGAGGACAGAAGAAGCTGTTAGATCCCCTGGAACTGGAGTTACGGACAGTTGTCAGCTGCCAAGTAGGTGCTGGGATTCAAAACTGGGTCTTCTGCAAGAACAACCAGTGTTCTTAACTGCTGAGCCATCTCTCCAGCCCCTGCAATTTTTTTTTAATCTTTAAGAACTAATAAAATTAACCAGGTGTGGTGGCACAAAGACGTGTGATCCCAGCACTATGAAGGTGGAGACCAGAGGATCAGGAGTTCAAGGTCATCTCCAGTTACATAGTGAGTTCAGTGTCAGCATGGACTGTGTAACAATCTGTCTCAAAAGATCAAGAATAAAGGAGGCTGGAGAGATAGCTCAGTAGTTAAGAGCACTGGCTGCTCTTGCAGAGCACCCAGAAAGAGCACCCAGAACACCTAGGTTCAGTTCCCAGCACCCACGTGGTGGCTAACAACCATCCATTAACTACAGTTAAAGGGGATCCAACACCCTCTTTTGGCCTCTGTGGGCATTGCATGCGTGTGGTGTACTTGCATACATGGAGCAAAACACTCATGCTCATACAGTTAAAAAAATCAAGAAAAAAATGTAAAATTGTATGAATATTAAAGAATTATTTTAAAATAAATATCTTTATTATGTATTATCAGTAAATATTTGATTTATATACTTAGAGTCCCACAAAAATTTCTCAGGTGAAAAGAGGTCACAAATGGAAAAATTTAGGACTCCCTAGGGAAGTGCAATAAAAGTGTGGAAAAGAAGCCAGGCCTGGTGGCCTAGGCCTGTAGCCCCATCTGAGGGAAGCT
Organism: Nannospalax galili; assembly: GCF_000622305.1. Lineage (NCBI taxonomy): Eukaryota > Metazoa > Chordata > Mammalia > Rodentia > Spalacidae > Nannospalax > Nannospalax galili. The sequence goes on along the minus strand of NW_008342089.1, from coordinate 242,279 downwards.
AAGGCAGGAGGATCACAAGTCCAGCTCCAGCCTAGGCTAGAGATATCCTGTCAAAAAGTCCCAATTGCATCATCAATAGCAAAACATTTGTCTACGGCTTTGAGCAGTTTGACACTGACCTGTTTCAGTGGCTCTTCAATCTATGGCTTAATTCCTTTTTTAAAATTTAATTTTAGAAGAATTTCATCTCTTTTCTCCTCTGTTTTTGCTTGTTTGGTGTGTGTGTGTGTGTGTGTGTGTGTGTGTGTGTGTGTGTAGGCACATATGTCATAGCCCACCTGTGGGGGTCAGAGGGCAATTCTTGGGAGTCAGTTCTTTCTGTGACCTGTGTGATCTAACTCAGGCACAGGCCTAATTCAGATACGGGAGCCTCTGCCCACTGAACCATCTTGGTGGGCCCCTCTTTTTTGATTTTTGTTTTATTTCCATTTCTGTTTTGGGATAGGAGTCTTGAGGCTGGCCTCAAGTTCCTGGACACAAGTGATATTCCTGCCTTGAATAAGGCAGACTGCAGATGTGCACCACTACTGCCCAACTGTTTCAATTTATATAGTTTGTATTGAAGTATATCTCAGTTCACTAATTTCTTTCCATGTTTATGTCTAACCTGCCATTAGCATTGAGTTTCTAATTCCAGCTTTTCATAGTTGCCAGAACACTGATAAAATTCTTATTTAAAAAATAAATTTATTTATTTATTTTGTTGTGTGTATGTGTTTGAGTGTGGACATGTGCAGGCCACTGCCATATGTGGAGGTCAGAGGACAGCTTTCAGGGTTGGTTCTCATCTTCTACCCTGTTTCTGAGGAAGGGTCTCTTATTTTTACCACTCTGCCTGCTCCAGGCTAGATGGCTCGGGAGCTTCCTGGTGATTCTCCTCCTATCTCACTGTAGGAATGCTCAGATTCCACATCCACCCAACCATATCTACTCTTTTGCATGAGGTCCAGGGATTGAATTCAGATCATTGGGCTTTTACTCACTGACCCATCCTGCAGATCCGAATTTTTTTTAAAGACAGGAACCCACTATGTATCCCTGGATGACCTGGAACTCACTTTGAAGACCAGGATGACCTTGAACTCACAGAGATCTGCCTGCTTCTGCCTGTTGAGTGCCAGTATTAAAGGTATGCACCACAACTGGCCTCAACCTGAAATTCTTAATTTTTTCTTTTACATCTGAAATGCAGTTATTTGGAATTTTGTTCCTGGGCCTGGTGGTTCACACCTATAATCCTGGCACTTAGGAGGCCAAGGCAGGAGAATCATGAGTTTGAGGCCAGTTTGGGCTATATAGTAAGATCCTTTCTAAACAAAATGAAAGAATACAATAAAACGGTCCTGGGGTCTTTTAAGAAAACTGTCTGTACGTTACTGAGTTTTCCTCCTTCTGTTATACTTCCTTGCTATCTTGGTTATTTTTCATCAAGAATTGGAGGGCATACATAACAATTATCCAAAATAATTTTGGGACTGGACATCATGGCTCACGCCTGTAATCACGGCACTCAGACAGCTGAAGCAAGAGGATCATCACAAATTTGAGGGAGGCCAGCCTGGACCCTGTCTAAACAACAACAACAACAACAACAACACCCATCAAAACCAAAACCCAAAATAGTAATCAAATAAATAATAAATTAATAAAAAATAATTTTTGCAAATAATTTAAGGCCTTAGAGTTCTAAAATTCTGAGATCTTCATTCAAATTGAGTAACTAGATGATTGCAGATATTTGCAGCTGGGCTCCAGTGCTATGAGGCCTGGTATAATTCTGGCTATTGCATCTAGAATGAGGACCCATCTTGGAGCATGGGGCACGTGAACCATGCCTTTCCCTAGCCATCTAAGGGACGGTTCTGCCTCTCAGCCATCCATATGAGATCAGCAATCTTCCTGAAGGAAAAGTAGTTCTGAACGCAACTAGCAGATGTTTCTTATTTGCCTGGCTTTTCTAGTTTTCTGTGGGAGGTTTGGTCTAAATTGTTTAGTAATGGTATAGCCGTGGCCATTTACTAGGTCATTTCTTTGGAATGTCCAAGTAACTAGGCAGAGGAGGTGGGCAGGTATGCCACTACAAGAATCCAGATAAGAGTAACTGGCAGTACGGACCAGGATGGTGGGTGTGGAATACCTCCCATGTGACTCACTGGTAGAATGGATAAAGATGTGGAAGAGACTGACCAGCAAGGATGGCTCCAAGGTTTAGGGACTAAAATGACAAATCCTTATGGCATTTTCTAAGACTTTGAACACAAAAACACGAATCTGATGGGGTACAGATGTGGTACAGATGGGATGGAAATAAAAAGTGCAATTTAGGTCGTGGTCAGTGTACAGTGCTTCTTAGACACCCAGGCGGGGAGGGTGGAGAGGGTTGTATCTTGTAGATGGCTGCATGTAAGTGTCTTCGGTTTAGGGAAGAGGCCTTCTTTAGAAATAAAATTGCAAAGCCACAAGTACACAGTCTATATATCTTGCCGTGAACCTGGATGGGCTCAACCATGGACCAGGGATCCAACATTAGGGAATCAGGAAGATGAAAGAAAAGCCTGAGGTGAAGGTGGAGGAAGCAGTTGACAGAGTTGCAGTCAGCAGGCACGATGCAGCTCTGAGGCCTTGTCTCTAATGGGACCTTGTCTCTAATGGGAATTTAGTGTTGTTCCTTCACCTGCAGTGTTTCACCTGACGTTGTTGATGGTGCTTTGTTCTTGTTAAGAATGTGCACTTATGCCTGAATGTAGTAGTCTTGTATTGTTTGTGCTTCTTGCTTTCGAGTCTCTTTCTCATTCCAAAATTACATATGTGCATGGGGTTCCCATATATACTGATGTTTGGGCTGCAACTGGGATACAGGGCTCAAGAACTGGGATGAGGTGGAGGCCAGGATGGACTGGTTGGATCACAGGCAACTGAGTTAAGGGAAGGTGCTGGGGTCTGAGGCTCCATGAAGGGGAGGAGGAGACCTAGCTCCATTCCTTCTGTGCCTCTACAGTGCCTCATTGGTAACTGGAAATGAAGTACTAGGTTCTTGAGGTACTGGGGAGGGTCCTTGGGTGTGCAGGAAGGGCCAGCCCTTGGTGAGATGTGCAGGGCTGTTTCTAACACAGCAGCCACTGTAGCACAGGCCAGTCTCCTCAACACTTTGGAGTTGAAGGGCCTGCCTCTTGGGCAGATGAGGAGCCTGAAGCCCAAGAGCACTGTCATAGACTTGGGGCCCCAGAAAAAGATGTGGGACTCCTCAGTCCAAGCCTGCACCTTGGTGGCAGGATCCTGGGGTTACTTACCGAAGGCCAGCCTGGATAGTGGAGTCTCAGAGTGGATGCCATGGGATGGCCTGGGTCTGATTCTGCTTGCTGCATGAGCCAGTGCTGCTGGGCGCCCCTAAGGATGCAGCAGAATCACTTTGTAAACTGAGAAACACTTTATATAAGGCACAGGGACATGCACATGGCACCACACTTTGCCATCTGTTGGGTGTAATGGACTACTGAGTAGCTGGATTTGAGGGTGCAGCTCAGTGTGTTCTCTCCCCTAGTGCCAACAGATGGACCATCAATTTGTCACTATTCCCCAGTGAGTGCTGGCCAAATGAACCCCAGAAGAGAGGAGAGTAGGAAAGTCAGGCCCCTGATTCTACATCATGTCCCCTAGAGCCATCCTCCAGAAGCAGGGCTCGCCTGTGGATGCTGCCATCGCAGCCCTGGTCTGCACTGGTGTCGTTAACCCTCAGAGCATGGGCCTGGGAGGAGGGGTCATCTTTACCGTCTACAACGCAACAACAGGTGGGCCCCGTGTGATAGCCCTATCTTCAGTCACTGGACACTCCCTCAGGATTCTTTTCCCTGCTCCTTCCTGGTTACTCTTGGGACTCCTTGCCTGGCCCCCTTTGCTTCTGCCCCCAAAGCCCTGGTGGTAGGTCCTATCCCAAGGGTTAATCACAGAGATGGAAACTGAGGCCTAGAATAGGTTGGGGCTGTTGCTTACTTTCCCCCAACTCCAGGGAAGGTGGAAGTCATTAATGCTCGGGAGACAGTGCCAGCCAGCCATGTCCGGGGCCTGCTGGACCAGTGTGAAAAGGCCCTGCCACTGGGCACAGGTAAGGTCTTAGAAGGAATTCTCTGCTCCACTCAACCTCTCCAGCCACAGGGCTGTCCAGAACACCCAGATGGGCACTGTACCTCCTAAACAAGTTGTGACATCCTGGGATTGGGAATAGCAGCTGGGTATGGGGAGAATGTGGAGCCCCTAACCTGCTGGGGTTTATGAGTTCTTCCTGGGAGCGTCTCTCTCTCTGAGTATGGGGGTAGTTATCCAAGAAGCGGGCCAGGCTGGCAGAGCTTAGCAGAGATGTGTTGGTACGACAGGGATGTGGGGACAGGTTATCTGAGTTCAGAGTGGGCTGAGGAGGGTGGCCTAAGCCTGGTTCTGCCTGTTGCAATGAACCAGTGCCCGTTGGTGGGCTTTCTATGTGGACATTGTACAAAAGGCAGTGGGGAGCCACAGGAGGTCTGTGTAGGGAGAGACATGGGCTCCAGAAGCTGGGAGGCCAAATGGGGCTGAAAGCAGGTGCATGTCGCACAGGGGCCCAGTGGATCGGGGTTCCTGGGGAGCTCCGTGGCTATGCCATGGCCCACCGCCGCCACGGACGCCTGCCCTGGGCACAGCTTTTCCAGCCCACCATCACCCTGCTCCGAGAGGGCTTCCGTGTGCCTTTCATCCTCAGCCAGTTTCTCAACAACAGCTTCCTGAGGCCCTCCTTGTACGCATCAACCCTGAGGTAAGAACCACAGGCTAGTCCTCAAGGCCACATCTGACCTGAGTCTAGCCACAGTCCAGCTCTACTTCAGCCTTTCCTTAGTATGGAGAGTTAACCCTAAGATGCCAAAGCCATAGCTTTTCTGCCTCATGTCAGAACCCCAGCTTGGGCTAGGGGCTTGCTTCCTTCTCCTCCTCTTCAGGGTGGTAGGGATTCTGCCTTTGGCTACTGTCTTGCCTGCCCTGCTGGCTCACTGACAGATCCTGTCAGTGGGTAGAGAGATAGCCCCGGTAGACACAGACCTCTCTGGACAGATTCCAGGGCTAAGAGTGAGGTGGGTGGCGTCAGCTACACTTGCCTTTAGAGAGCCAGTCACCAAAGGGTTTGGTGCTGGGGCCAGGGCTGTTCCCCCAGAAGAGTCTCGAGGATACCTCCAGAGCTCAGCAGGAATCTGGTTCTCTGGGATCTGGCACCAACCTGAGGTTGCTCTCTCCCTCTCCCACCAGGCAGCTTTTCTTTAAAGGGACAGAAACTCTGAGACCTCAAGATCCATTGCCATGGCCTGCACTGGCCAACACCCTGGAAACTGTGGCCACTGAGGGCGCAGAGGCATTCTACACAGGGAGGCTGGGCCACATGCTGGTGGAGGACATTGCCAAGGAAGGTTAGACACATTGGCACACTAATACCTATCCAGCCAGAGAAAGTGCCAAGTTCTGAGGACTGGGGAAAGAGGGCAGGCCTTTCTCCAGGCTCTTCTGAACTGACTGCTGGCTGCTCCGGGGACTCAGATAGGACAGAAGCCCACTCAACCCAGCCTAGCCACTGTCAGGCTTGGGGCCTTTGTGGTCAAGAACCTCGAGGAGCAGAGCTTTTGAAAGTCAGCCAGTGAAGAGGCTACAGCAGGCCTGGGTGACTGAGTCCAGCACTTTCCTCTTCCTCCCTCTCACTCGCCTTCCTCTGATCTGTCTACCTACCCCATGTCACTGCCCACAGACCCACCATCACCTCTTTAACTGCATAGCTAGCAGGCAAGAGGAACCCCTGAGACCAGTAACAGCCCTTCTTTACCTCTTTGGCAATCCCCATCTGTACTCAGAGCTCTCACCTCTTATCCCAGGGAGCCAGCTGACTGTTGAGGACCTGGCTGCCTTCCAGCCTGAGGTGGTGGACCCTCTGGAGATGCCACTGGGAAACTACACCCTGTACTCACCACCGCCACCAGCAGGGGGTGCCATTCTTAGCTTCATTCTCAACGTGCTGAGAGGTAAGACCTTCCCAGGCTTTCTCACTGCCCTCCAGCACTGCCCTACCGAGAACCGAGCTCCCAGCTAGTCCATGACTTTAGGTAGTACGTTAGCTTTCCATCATTATAACAAAATGTCTAACATGGCTACTTATCAAGAAAAGTTTTAAGACTGGATGTATAGCTGAGTGGTAAAGTGCCCTCATGAGGCCTTGGATTTGAGCCACAGTGCTGCTAAATAAATAAATAAATAAATAAATAGAAAAAAAAACCCAAATTTAATCACTAAGAAGATTTACTTAGTTCAGTTTAGAGGTTCGAGGATACAGTACCTTCTGAGGTTCGGCACTGATGAGGGACTCCATGGTAGAGGGCAGATGGCAGACAGCAATGGGAGGAGTGTGTTACTTCTCAAGCCAGGAAGCAGAAAGCTGGTCAGCCAACCTTGGTTCCTAATATAATAGGCCTCTTGTGAGAACTACCAAAGAGTCACATGTGAACCACCTTCCATCAGCACACCCCCAGTGACCTAAAGACCTCTTATTAGGTCTCACCCTTTAAAGGTTCAGCCACTCCTAATACTGACACCCTGGGGCTCAAGGCTACAATCACAGTGGACCCTTGGAAACACCCAAGGAATATTTTGACCATAGCATATACTATTGTCTTTTCCTGTATAAACTAGGTTAAGAGATGTATGACACCAAGACTGTCCAGGACTGTGGATGGTGGCCTGGCTGGAACATTTTAGAGTTGTCCTTTGTCTCAGGAATTGGCCCATATCTGGTTTTGCTGAAGGAACTGGCATCCTTTCCCTTAGTACATGACCTGGTCCCTGGGCGCAGGAGCAGACGGCTCTGCAAGTTGTGAGCTGCCTGTCAAGGTGTCTGCAGTCAGGGCTGAGGCACAGCCTACCGGGACTGCCCAAGGCCTCAATCTTCTAGAAGGGAGAAGTCCCCAATGAAGCTCTCCACAGGACACATTCCTTCTGGAGACTCTCGGAGAAAGCCTTTCCTTGCTTCTTCCAGCTTCTGGGGGCTGCTGGCTTCCCTTGCCTCTGGCTGCATCAGTCCAGAATCTGACTATCAGTACAGATAATATTAAACCTTACACATACTATATTCTTTCCCAGGTCTGAACCTGTGATAAAGTTTAATCTATAAATTAAGAACCATAAGACAGCAACCTTTTCAGCTAAAGGAAGCACTTCGTGGCTTCACTTTGGCATATTCAAATCACCAGCACCAGCACTTGTGTTGGTAGCTTTCCACTACTGTAACACATACTGGGGATAAAAACCAGCTTATGAAGAGAAAGAGTCTATTTGTCTCACGGTTTTGGAGGTGTCAGTCTGCGATTGTTTGGCTCCATTGCTTCTGGCCTGTGGTGAAGACAGCTATCCTGGCAGGATGTGGTAGAGGAAGCTCCTCATCTGAAGGCTACTGGGAAGTAAAAGAAAGGGAAGAGCCTGATATCCCACATGCCCCATTCAGCCACATGCTTCCAATCACCCAAACCATCCCACCAGGCCCCACTCTTAAAGTTTCCACCTCCCCAGTAGTGCCAAACTGAGAGTCAAGATACACGACCTTCGGGCGCCATTCCAGATGGAAACCATAGCAGTACTCTTTGGCTTCACAGTCACTATTAAGTAAAATGGATGTTACCTTAATGCAAATACTCCAATATGGTGACAGTTGATCCAATCATTTTGATGATTAATAAAGGCTCAGTGGTAGAGGGCATGTCTAGCACATGCAAGGCCCTGAGCACTATTCCCAGTGCTACAAAAACAAATGAGATGACTAGCAAGTGATGAATGAGCAGGCAGCATATACAGTGTGGATACATTAAACAGTGGGACGATTCACATCCTTGCTGTGATGGAGTAAATGGCATGAGATATAATTGTGCTATTCAGAATGACATATACTTAAAACTTATAAATTGTTTATTCTGGAAATTTCCATTTAATATTGTCATACTATAATTGACTGCAGGTAATTGAAACTGTGGAAAGTCAGACCACAAGTAAGAGGGGACTTTTATGTTAGCCTCTCCTTCCCTTTGTGTCTGACTTATAAAGATACATGTGATCACATTTAAGGTCCATCTACATTATCCAGGGCAATTGCCGCCTCTCAAAATCCTTAACATATTTTGCCATATAAAGTAATATTCATTCTTGCGTTCTATAAAACAATATGCATGGATTCTGCGTAAAAGGAAATGAATAAATCTTTCGGAGGGGGGCAAATATCCACTCCACTACACAGGGTGACTCCCTCCATACTCTACTACTTCCCCAGGGTTCAATTTCTCTGTGGAGATGGTGGCCCAGCCTGAAGGGAAAGTGAACATGTACCACCACCTCGTAGAGACACTCAAGTTTGCACTAGGGCAGAGGTGGCGGCTGTGGGACCCTCGCAGTCACCCGGGGACCCAGGTAAGACTCCTTGGGGCTGAAGGGAGACCTCTTCCTCCCTGCCCCCAGAACACAGCATAGAGGGAAGGTCTGGCCTGGCATGGGAAAGTTGGAGGAATTTCTTTGTAGTTCTAGGAGGGATAGCCTGGCAGTGGTCCCAGGGACTAGAAGCGACTCTGAATTGGCAGGTATAGGGGCCAGGATCTGCACATAGCCTGGGCCTAAGAAGCCTTTCTGGGATAGACTAGAGAGAAGGTCCCCCAAGGGAGATGAGCTCATCCTATCCTCTGCTCTGAGGACCCCACCTGAGAAGGGAACTCATCCCTTCACTAACCTGCCACTTGCCTGTTCATTCCAGAACACCTCCCAGGACCTACTGGGGGACGCTCTGGCTCAGCATATCCGCCAGCAGATTGATGGTCGTGGTGACCACCAGCTCAACCACTACAATCTAGCTGGTGTCTGGGGCAACAGAATGGGCACCTCCCACGTGTCTGTGCTGGGTGAGGATGGCAGTGCTGTAGCAGCCACCAGCACCATCAACACACCGTGCGTGAGACCAGGGAAAGGGCGGATGGACTGACCCCTCTCTTTGCTTCTGAGACTTAAGTCCCCTCTGCCCCAAATTGGTTTATACCCACAGCCTCCCGTTGCTTGACCCTAAGCAGGCAGAATCTTACTTTTGCTTTTCCTTTCCCCTTGTTTGTTAAAAAGGATCTAGCACCAGGGACATCCTTGCAGAGAAAAAGCTGCTGCTGAGTGGCCCCAATCCAAGTCTTGCCTGGGATAGGTCTTACTTTAAAAGGTGTCCTGATAGGGGCTGAAGGGGATATTTGAGGGTCCTTTGTGGTGCTGAGCTCCAGCATGCTGGCGGACAGCTATAACAGGATCTTGCAAGGTTGGACCCCTGTGTTGATGGGAGCCAAGCCCCCAAGCCCACACTCTACCTTCCATATCTGCAGGTTTGGAGCAATGGTGTACTCACCACAAACAGGCATCCTCCTTAATAATGAACTACTGGACTTATGCTGGAGACACACAGCGGGCTCCACTGTTACACCCCCACCTGGTGAGAGAAAGGCCTCTGGCCCAGCTTCTATAGCACCCCCTGAGGGGAGGAGGGATGGTGGGCAGTCAGGTGCCACCCCTGAGTGGATCACCCCCATCACTGAGCTACTGTTGGCTTAGCAGTGAATGAAAGCGGGGTGTGTGGTACTCTTAGAGGCTGTGGATGATACTTGTTGCCCTCAGTTCCAGGAGAGCGGCCACCATCATCCATGGTACCCTCCATCATGATCAACAAAGCTCAGGGATCAAAGCTGGTGATTGGTGGGGCTGGGGGGGAACTCATCATCTCTGCTGTGGTCCAGGTGAGTGGGAGTTCCTGGCTAGAATGTTCCCTCTCTGGGAAACTCAGGGGTGGAGGTGGGAGTGTTGGGGTGGAATAGTCAGTACCCCCCCTTCCCTGTGTCCTTTTCTTTCTTCCAGACTATCATGAATAAGCTGTGGCTTGGCTTTAACCTGACAGAGGCCATTGCAGCCCCCATCCTACATGTCAATAGCAAGGGCCATGTGGAGTATGAGCCCAAGTTCAGCCAGGTGAGGCTGAGGTCTCAATCTACACCACCTTCACTCAGCTCCATGCTGTGCAATGTGGCCTGGGAGGATCTCAGTTGTTATATGTCCCAGGCAGGCACACTTCATCTCCAGAGGCTATGAGGAACGGACAAGCTCAGTGGGGACTGTATGAGGTCTGTCCCATGGCCATCAAGTCAGAGAGTTCGGTGTTGTCTGAATTTCTCCCAGGCTGAAGACTTTAAATGTTTTGTTGTTTGTGTTTGTTTGTTTGTTTGTTTGTTTTGAGACAGGATTTCCCTGGCCTGGAACTCACTATGTAGACCAGACCTCCAGTTCAGAGACCTGCCTGCCTCTCACCTCCCGAGTGCTGGGATTAAAGGCATGCACTACCATGCCTGGCTCAAGTTGAGGACTTTAAAACCTTGGTCTTTTTTTTCCATTTCCAGGAAGTTAGCTTTTCTGGCTGTGGCCAGTCAGATTCTCTTTTGCAATGATTTGTTTTCTTGTGTAGTTTAAAACTCATATTTAAGAGTTTATTCATGAAAGAGATCATTTTTTTCCTGTGGATTTTTGTTCTGGAGCATTGAAGACTGTTGTTAGTTCTTCCAAACATTGTGGTTCCCCTACTAAACCTCGGGTGTAGGGCCAGGGGCTGAATTCTCTTGACTGGTGCCTTCCTCCCCAGGGAGATGGTTAGCTTTCTTGGAGTTTCTGAGGCTAAGGAATGCCCTTTGCTAGAGCCCATTTAAAGACTAGCAGATTTGGGGCTAGAGAGATGGATCAGAGTGTTTGCTCCTCTTCCAGAGGACCTGAGTTCTGCTCCCAGCACCCATGTCTGGAGGCCCAAACCACCTGTAATGCCAGCTCCAGGGAATCTGACACCCTCTTCTGGCCTCCATAGGTACCTGCGCGCACGTGTGTGCGTGCGTGCGTACGTGTGTGTGTGTGTGTGTGTGTGTGTGTGTGTGTGTAGAAATACAATAAATATATCATAAATTTTTTAAAAACAAGTTAGGCAGCTTTTTGAGGCCACAAATTTGATGCCCTGGATCATTTCAACTAGCTATGGTTCTCAAAGCTGCATCTCTCGATCCCACAGTCACTTTTTTAAGGCCGTGTGGAATTCTAAAGATCATACACTGGGGAGCCTTTAAGGAAAAGGGGCATATTCAGATGGTCCTTGACTCAAAATAGTTGGACTTAAGGAATTTTCTATTTTCCAATGGCACAAAAGCCATATAGGCAGGGCTGGGGATGTGGCTCAATGGTAGAGTGCATTCTTAGAATGCACAAAAACACCCAAGAAGGTTAGTTCCACCCGTCTGGTACTTTTAATTACTGTGTGTCATGAAGATAAATCTTGGGCAAAGACCCGTTGTTCTCAGATAAACCTTACCTAGACATATATTTCTTGATCTGCTATGTATAATTTGTCAGTAGGTTGTAGGAGTAATATGGTTCCCTCTGGTTTTCAAAACTAGCTAGGCATTGTTTATCTCTTGCACTGTCTCACCCCTCCATCATAGTTTTCCCACTTAAGGTGTCCCCATTTTCCCCCTTTCTCCCTTACTAATAACCTAATAAACCTAAAAATTTACAGCCAATTTGGAAGGAGATGCATCTTAGCTCTGGAAATAGTTATTGAATATGTCAAAGCTGCTGTAATGAAATGCTTCTTCTGATTGTGTGGTTATTAAATAAATAATTTAAAAAACAAACAAAAAACAAACAAAAAACCCCAAATTATTTCAATTCCTTACATTTCTTTATATATTTTTTATACAATAAGGGTCTTATGCCCCCAAAAATTTAACAATATTTAATATTTAATTTCAAATATGAATCTTTACTACTAGCAATTACTTGGACATTCAACTAGAAAAAGTGTTAAGAAACTTTGATATTTGAGCAATTTAATAAATTTTGAATCAACAAAGTTTGTATATGTCACATAATTTATAACTCATATCACTTAAAGCTACGTAGTATAATAAAAAGTATATTTTTGCCTTAAAAAAAAGAATGCACAAAAAAAAGAGAAAGAATGCCATACATGCCTATAATCCCAGCACTTGGGTCCCAGGCAAAGGCAGACAGATCTCTGTGAGTTCAAGGCCAGCCTGGTCTGCATAGCGAGTTCTAGGCTAGCTGGGGCTACGGGGAGACCTTGTCTCAAAAAGACCAAAAATAAATTAAATAAATAATAAATAAATAAATAAATAAAATATTAAAAAGCCATATGCATTCAGTAATTCAGTATGAGATTTTTGCCTGCATGTATGTAAGTGCACCCATGTCATACAATGCCTGTGGGACCAGAAGAGGGTATCAGATCCCTTGGAACTGGAATTACTGACAGTTGTTAGCTACCATGTAGGTTCTGGAAACCAAACTCGGATTCTCTGCAAGAACAATCAGTGCTCTTAACTGCTGAGCCAACACCCAGCCACAAAACCATACTTTGATGTATATTGTATATTAATGGTGATTATTCATACAATGATTCTAGTTGGGCTTTTTTGGTTGTGGTTGTTGTTGTTTCGGGCTTTTTTGCTTGGAGTTTTGTTTTTTGTTTTTTGAGATAGGTTTCACTATGTAGTCCTGGCTGGCCTGGGACTTGCTATGTAGACCAGGCTGGCCTCAAATTCACAAAGATCCCCCTGCTTTGTCCTCCCAAGTGCTGAGATTAAAGGCATGCCATCATGCCTGGCTAATGATTCTATTTTTCACCAAGACAGTGCTCTATAAACTGCGTGTGGAACACTCAGCACTTATGATAATCTTTGACTTAGATGACTATGCCCAAGTGTAGGCTAAAGTAAATGCTCTGCACATTTAAGGCAGGCTGGGCTAAGCACTGATGTTAGCTAAGTTAGATACCTTCAATGCATTTTGACTTACAATATTTCCAAACTATGGTGGCTTATTGGAATGTTGCTCTACCATAAGCTGAGGAGCATCTGCAGTGCTGAGACTCTCCATGTTCAGGCCCTGACACTCAGGATTCAGCCCATTGGGAGCAAATTCTTGGCATTTTAGCATTTATGTAGGGCCCTCCTGTGACCTCAAGTGCTCTCTCAGATCACCAGGTCCAGGGAACTTAGGTCTGGAGGACGCAAAATCCAGGACACATTCTTTTAAGCCCTTACTCTTTGAGCTTTGTTCCTTGGCTCTTAACTAAAGATCTTTTTCTGAAAATATCCGTTCTCAAGCCTTGGCACTCTGAAGACTTTAGGCTCTGAGAATTCAACAGACAAGAGTCTGGAACTGGGATTAATGGAATCCAGTGCCCACACGTAGCCAAGATCCTCAGTTCCTTTGGGGAATTAGAGTGTTAGATCCAGGGTTTCCCATGGAGAAAAATCATAAACCCTAGGTTAGAGACCTTGAGTCTCCAAGGATCTTCACAGGCAAAGCTATGACGGAGATGAAGAGGCTCTTGGAATTTGGCCACCGAATTCTGAGAAATGGAGCCTCTGAGGATGGACGTTTAGCTTTGGCTTAGCACTGAGGAACTCGGGCTTTAATGCTAAGGCAATTGAGCAATTTGTACATTAGGCACAATAGATTTTAGAGCCCAAAGGAAGGGCTCCAGGTATCTCTTCCTACAAGTGGGTTAGGTCACATGGTGCTACCTGATGAGCTCAGGTAGGAGGCCCTGATCCTAAGGACTGCAGAGACATCTCCATACCCAGATATTTCTGGAATACTGAGCCCTGGTAGACAAAGTTCTTGCCCATTCATCTAAAATAGTATATGGAAACAAGGGGCTAAAGCAGCACAGGTCTTAGGATTTTTGTCCCTTTATAACCCGATAAACTGCATCATGCCCCAGAACAGGGTACTTAACATCTTAGAAACCAGCACTTCAGTGCTAGGGGCCTACCTTGGTTTCTGCCTCAAAGTTCACAGATTTAGTGCCGTAGACCCAAATGATGACTGATTAGGGCTCCCTATCTTGAGTGTCTCCCACTCTGGGACCACTAGTACCTTTAGGGTTCTAGTTCCCTTGGTTACATGCATTTATTTGTTTGTTTTTGAGACAGGAGTTTGCTTAGGCTGGCCTTAGACTTTCTATGTAACTTAGGCTGGACATAAATCCACAATCTCCTGCCTCTTTCTCCAGAGTATTGGAGTATAGCTATGCTCCACCACACCTGGCTTGATACGTGGATATTCTGAAAAAATGGGACCTGGAACTTTGGTTCCTTCCAGACAAATCTTCACAGGCCCTAAACTCACAACTTCAAGCCCCAAGGAGTTCAACTACTGCATTTCTGAGTGTCTGAGGTCTTAAATACTCATCTCTGTGTCACAGTTGTAGTCCTGTATGGTGTGTGACAGTATTCAAGTTGGTGGGCCTGATACCTAGTGTCCAGTACTTTGTCCTCCTCGATGTCCCACAGGGTCCCCAGACTCCTAGAAGGTTTTGCTTTCAAAAGACTCAAAACTGGGGGCTTCTCAGCCTAAGTCCTCTAAAGTTACCTTCTCCATGGAAGCCTCTAGATCCCCTCAGATTTGTCTTCAGAAGTCTTGGTGACGTGGACCCAGGAACAAAATGAACTTAGTTTTCAAGGGCTTTTTGTTCTGAGTGATCTCTTCCTTGCATAGTCTTGAAGTCTGCACTGTCCCCTTTAAGTCCCTCTGATATTTTCAGGCTGTAGACTTCATGTTCTGGGACCAGCACCCACCCAATCCACAGTCTTCCATTGCCTTGGGTCCTCAGACTCTCCTTTCCCCAGTCTTGCCTTCTTAGGTCTGTTTTCTCATTTCCAGTCCAGGCCACTCCCTTCTGGAAGGAAACTGAGTCCTTTCCCCCAACCCACTCCTGACAGAGATTCTTCTCTCTTCTCCAGGAAGTGCAGAAGGGGCTACAGGACCGAGGCCAGAAACAGACCCAGAGGTTCATTTTCCTGAACGTGGTCCAGGCTGTGTCCCAGGAGGGGCCCTGTGTGTACGCAGTGTCTGACTGGAGGAAGGCTGGAAAGGCTTCAGGATACTAAAACAGTCTGGCCTATGGCCAAGATCTGGCCCACTGTCTGTCATGCCCCTGCTGGAGGGAGCTGGGGGTTTAATATAGGACTTGGATCTCTTGCTGTGAGATCAACCTGGGACTTAAAAAAGACAGGGACCAGCTTGCCAGCTTGGGAGATGAATGACTGTAGGAATTGGGTGTTGGCTTGCCCCTGACCCCTTCCCCAGAACTCCTATGGCCCTGCCCACCCTCCTATGCTGTGTACCTGCCAGTCCAAGATTAAAGAGGAGAGCCACACTTATGGACCCATTCAGTGGAGTGGGTCAGGAGGCCCTCAGCACCCAGTGGGGGCACACACAACAAACTCCTGTGGTTCTTCATGATGCTATACCATGCAAATGGAGACCCATGGCTCAGAGATAGGCCAGACTTCATCTAAGGCACCCCTGGGCAGAGGCAAGCACCCCACCTGCCCCCACTTTGCTTCAGTCACAATGTCTTTGGGGGCTCAGCAGTTTGGCCACTTGGTGGGAAGGCAGGAGGGTGGCTTGTAGTATCTGCTCCTGACTTCTGTGAGGTCCTTCTCTACTCTAGGAAAAGGCTGGTTGAAGCAAAACCTGAGATCCCTTATTCTAGTCTTAACGCTCCATATTCTTGAGACCAGAACTTGGCAGTACCGGCATCTGAGATGAAATTCCTTGTTGCATAGAGCTGTTCCCACATTATATACCCTTGATGCAATAACAACCCCACCACACACACCCAGTTATGACAACTCAAACTGTCTCAGGACAGGGCCACATCATCCCTAGATGAGAACTGCTGTTCCAGATGGGTGGAAAACTGCCACGGACAGCTCAGCAGGCTGCCCTGTAGTCTCCCTGGAGGTCTCCCTAGAGGGGTCTAGGTGTATTCTATGACACTGACTCCTTAGAATATCAGGTAATTAATTCTATATCACCCCAAGTTTCTGCACGAGTTGCTTTAGTAAATACAGGTTGCTATGGCAACCTGAGTGACTTATGCATTTTAAATAAATTTATTATTTATAATTCTGGAGACTGGGAAATCTGAGATGAAGGTACTAGCAGATTTGGTGTTTGGTGAGGGCCTACTTCCTCACAGATAGTCCCTCCTATGGTGGAAGAGGTTAGGTAACACGCTAGGGTTTCTTATAAGACATTAGCATCATCCCTCAGTATCTACAGAAGATTGGTTCCAGCCCCTCTCCCCAAAGATACCAAGATGGATGCTCAGGTCACTTATATAAAATGGAGGAGCATCTGCATATAACCCACAACACATCCGCTCACACACTTTAAATCATCTCTAGGGCCAGCAAGTTGGCTCAGTGGGTGAAGTTTCTTGTCATGCGAACATGACAACCTGCGTTCAATTCCCAGGACTTATACTGGAAGAAGAAACCTGGCTCCCAGAAGTTGTCCTCTGACCTCCATGCCATGGTTCAGGCTCACCTTCCTAATCCCCCATCATAAAAATTGACACATTCTGCTGGGTGTGGTGGCACATGGCCTTTAGTCCCAGCACGTGGGAGGCAGAGGCAGGCAGATCTCTGTGAGTTCAAGGCCAGACTGGTCTATATAATGAGTTCCAGGCCAGCTGGGGCAACAAGGAGACCCTGTATCAAAAAAAAAAAAAAGTTGACACATTCGATTGCTTAGGAATAATAGTAAAAGCTTCATACATGTTCATTTTATTTACACTTTTTTCTGAAAACACAAAACAAACAAAAAAACCAACTTTTTTTTCCGGTACTGAATGTCAAACCCAGGGCCTCACACATGCCAGGCAAGTACTCTATTACTAAGCTATACCCTGGTATCTTTCTGAATATTTTTAGGCTTTGGCTGGTGGAATCCACAGTTGGTTCAATCTGTGGGTGCAGAAGCAGAGGGTACAAACACATGACTGTAATCCCATTTATGACCGCTTTAGCATCACACCGGTGACTGGGTTTCAACATATGAATTGGGGGGCAAGCACAGCATTTGGGGGATTGCAGGGTTGTGCCCTCAATAGGGCCAAGGAACCTGCTCTACCAATAAGTTTTGCCTTCTACTCTGCCGTGGAGCTCAGCCAAGCAGGAAAAGGTGTCATATTAGTTTCCAGTTTCACCTGAATCTGTCTCCTGCTTCTCTATGGAACCTGAAAAGAATCGTTTCTTCTTACTTTACTTTTTTTTTTTCTGGTCTTTTTGAGACAGGGTCTCCCTGTAGCCCCAGCTGGCCTGGAACTCACTATGTACACCAGGCTGGCCTTGAACTCACAGAGACCCGCCTGCCTCTGCCTCCCAAGTGCTGGGATTAAAGGCGTGTGCTGCCACACCCGGCTCTTACTTTACATTTTTTAATGTATCTATTATTATTGTGTGTGTATAATGTGTGTGTGAGAGAGCACATGTGGAGGTCATAGACCAACTTTTCTGGAATCAGTTCTTTCTGTGGGCTCATGGGATTGAACTCAGGTCTTCAGGTTTGTGTAGCAAGCACTTTTCCTCACTAAGCCATCTCACTGGCCCTCTTTATCATGAAAAACATGTGGTGCCCAAATCCTGGTGCTTGACAGAGAAGCTGACATGATTTGGGGGATCTTTCTATGTAGCCACTCAGCTTTCCACCTTCCCCCAGGCTTTTTGCTCTATTGCCAGGGTTCTAGTGGCCCTTCTGGGTTTGGGGCCCCCTGCTAGGGTTCTATTGGCCCCTCCTGTTTACTGAACGCTTTGCCCGTCCTGGGCGCCTTCTCCTCTCACTGGTAAGTCTCCAGGTTCTCTGAGACCCCTGTTCACAGTTCACTGTGCTAAAATTCCCAGTGCTGGGTCAGGGGCTTCCAAACCAGGTTTGGATCTGGTTCTATTGCCCTGATTAAGATGCCAGTCTCAGCTGTGATCTTTGTTTGCAAGTTGTGTCATTTCCAAAAGGCTAAACCAAGGCTCACAAAAACATTTACCTATGCTCTGTCTCTTTCTTTTTCTGGACCCACTTGATCTTCCAAACAAACATTCCCTCCCCAATAAGTGCCACTCAATCTCTGTCTCCCAAGGATTCTGTACTTGGCCATCTTTTCAGTCTTTAACTGCTCTATCCGGGTGAGGAATGGTACTGATTCTGTATTGCAATGTCATTTTTCTATAATGTCAACTTGGTAATGGCCGCCTATGGCCTGAAAATGGTATTTTTGACTTTAAAATCCTTAAAGACCTAGAAAATTTCATACTACAATGTGGGAAATGGTATGGATTTTCTTATGCAAGAATTTTCTTCTACCTTTGAACCCCCTGCCCCTTTCCACACCTGGAATACTTTCGCCTTCCCAGTTCCTTCACGTGCTCTGAAAGGACAGTGCAGATGCAACTTCCTGTGAAGGCTAGTTGTTTTGTTTTGTTTGGGGATTTTGAGAAAGGGTCTCCCTGTAGCCCCTGTAGCTGGCTTAGAACTTGCTATGTAGAACAGACTGGCCTCCATCTTAGGATCCACCTGCCTCTGCCTCCTCAACTTGACACAATCTAGAATTAGCTGGGAAGGTAGTCTCATTGAGGGACTGTCTAGATTAAGTTGACCTGTGGACATTTCTGTGGGGGGCTTTTTGCTTACATGAATCGAAGTGGGATGATCTGCCCACTGTGGGTGGTGCCATTCCCTGGGCAAAGGACCTTGTGTAAGAGTAGTGAAAGGATGTGCACATGAATTCATGCACTCTGCAGCAGCCCTGACCTCCCTGCAATGATGGACTGTAACCTGGACTTGTGAGCCAAGCAAACCTTCCCTGCCCCAAGTTGCTTTTGTCTGGGTATCTTATAGCAACAGAAAATAAACCTAGCTACTCCCTGATATTTCACGGGCTCCCACTCCATCAGCAGACTATAAAACTAAGACCTGAAGCAAGGGAAGGTTAAATGAAATCCAGGTGACATCTTTTGATCTTCCTGATTACAACTTGATTTTCTTCATCTTCACTGTGGTAAGGCTCCCTTGAGTCCAGACCATACAGTCCTCTATTCCTTTCTGCCTACAGCTTCCCTCTGTACATGTGCTATGGGATCTTTCCCGTTTCAGGGATGCTATGCTTCAAGTTACTCCATCTTCCTCTGTGCGCACTTCTACTTCCTACTACATTAGCGCTAACTTAACTCAGGTGCTTCTTATCGAAAAGGGCTAGCTATACTTTCTGGTATCTCTGTTGCCTTGGGATAAGACCAATACATTTCCTATATCATACTAAGGTAACATCTGACCTCCATGGTAAGTTCTGTTCTTGAGAGATTAGTTTACCTAATATACTAATTGAGACCTAAAAGGAATTTAGAGATTCTACTGTGACATGTGCCTCTGACACATTTTGGCCAAAATAAATGGAAATTTGAGTTTTCTCCAAATTACTCCAGATCTTACAGGAAGGAAATTAGTGTCGTATCTAAGAGAGGCAATCATACCTTGTTCCTATGAACATGTATTCTCCATGACTGGGACAAATTTGGTCTCCAGACTTTAAAAAGAAAGAGGTTAACTTGGCCATACACAATATCACTAGGCAACGTAAGTTAAGTGTTAAATAGATTAGCCAATGATAAGCCACATTAGCTTTAATACCACCCCCCAGCTAGATCGTAAGACAACAAGAAGTGTCGTATGGCCAAGCTTTTCTTCAAGACATGACACCTCTCAAAGTATTCTAAAGTTTTGGTAAGCCACCTGTCCTGTCCTCTTGATTGGAAAGGACATGGAGAGACAGACTTTGATTAATGTACAAACTGCAAGAGGAGGTCATTACAGAAGGAAATGTCCTCAGTGCTTCCAATAAAGCCACAAGGCCAATCAGGCCCTGATTCAGCCCAGATGATACAACTCATAGAAGAAAGACTAAAGAAGTCAGTGGACTCCTCCAATGTCTCTAAGAATAATCGAAAAAAGCCTCAATTAACTTTTATAACAAAAATGGTTAAGTTTTGACTACAGCATGATCTTAGACACCTAACAGGAAATGTAACCAAAGACAAGAGTGATTGGAAACAATACAGAACTGAAAAAAACTGGACTAAACTTTAAAAAGGGACAAAGATTCAGCCTTACAGGCCTCCCCATGAGCTACTGACATAGCAGATAAGGCAATTACATCCCAGCCCTCTCCCACATCCAACATTTCATAAGACATAGTGCTAATAGACTTCTACCAAAGCTTTTCCCTGATTCACCATTTCTCCCAATCCATCCATGAGACTGGGTCTGCTTAAATCACTAAACCTCTCCAGCCTCTGTGGTCAGGACCCCCTGGTCCTCCTCACTACCCCTACTGCTATTAAACTATAAGGTCTCAATCCTTGGACTCATTTTCCAGGATAAGACCAACTTGTGGACCACAAGGACAGCACATCACCACACTAAACAAGAAGACGTAAACTCCATTCTCTATTCCATCCTAGAGGAACAACCTAGAGAATTCTCCTTTTGACAGACTCCACTTACCCCTGTGACCTCCTGGGAGACCTCAAAGGCCTATTCAAAAACAACTGGGTGAGATCACTTCCTTCCCTCCCTCTATCTCTGATATCTTTGTATTATAGGATGGAGAATTCCTTCAGATAATCCTTTCTGAACTCTTTGTCTCCTGTGGACAATACAAGACACTGAAATAAGTAATGTATTTGAATTTATAACTGACTGCTAGTTACAAAGCGATCTCATGAACTTTGTTCCCTGTGGTGGTTTGAATGAAAATGTCCCCCATAGGCTCCAAGTATTTGAACATTTTGTCCCCAGAAGGTGGGGTGTTTTGGGAGGTCTTAGAAGGTGTGGCTGTTCTGGAGGAAGCATGTCACTGGGGGTGGGCTTAGAGAGTTCTTAAGCCTTGCCGGATCTCTGACTGCTCTCTTGCTTCCTGTGCCTGCTTGAAGATGTGAGAGCTTAGCTTCTGCTACTCTTCTTCCAGCTACCTCTGCCACCATGCCTCCCCACCAAGATGGACTGTAATTCCCCTGGAAATGTAAGCTCAAATAAAATTTTCCTTTTATAAGTTGTTTTGGTCAGTGTTTCTATCACAGCAACAGAAAAATGACTAATACGCCCCCACATGAAATCAAATGCTTCACTTTTACTTTTCTGACCCCAGCCTACTCTGATTGATAGCTTGCATCTTCCCCTATTCTGTTCTTTCTTTTTACTTCCCTTTACCTGTTCAGTTCCGTTAAAGAGGTTCTTACCTAAATAACATTGCTCAGGCAAGGACTGCTGGATGCCTCTCCCTTTCATTAGCATCACAGCTCTTTCAGCCCCTTTGCAAACTTAGAGGAATTTACAGATGTCATTCTGGACCCAAAAGCAAAAGGAATTCATTTTTGTTGCTAGGCCTAGTTTTCCGGACAATAGAAAAAGATGGACTCTGTCTCTTGGGACAGGACTGCTGCTTTTATGTAAATCAGTTGCCCGGTCAGAGACGCAGCAAAGACTCTACCTGACTGTGTCTCTAGAATCAGACTACGTGCCTTAGAATTGGGGGACAGGTGGTTTAAATATTACTCATCTCCTTGCTCATACTGTTGTCACCCCCTTAATTTTTTTCATTTTTAATATTTTTGAGTGTCTGTACATTTCATCTAACACACTGTAATCAAATTTAGACCCCCTCCCCCCTCCCTAACCCTATTACCCCTACACCAGATTTCAGGTATTCTGTCATGTGTGTCAAGTCCTATTTGGTCAAGCTTTTCTATCCAGGTGTCCCTTGGTGAACTTGAAAGTAAGGCCCTACTCCTGAAGACTGAACATATTTTGAACACAGGACTTGGAGCACTGGAACTGGAAATGACCTGGAGGCCTTCTCCTTGAAAACTAGCTCTCATAGTTCTAGAGGATACTATACAAGCTGTTAAGGGAGAGAAATCAGGCAATGGTCCAACCTAGCTCTAAAACCTAATAGCCCACAATGACTGGCACAGCAAACTACCTCTATTGATGCAGTGGTGGCACTGTTATCTAGGTGATAATTAACAGCTGTCTAATTGGACTTGGAACCCTCTCAGTGGGAGGGAACTCAGGGATAGCACTGTAAATACAGCCAAATACACATGACTGGAGAGGTCATAGATCCTAAAGAAAACCCTATCTCTGTCGTATCTCTAGACAAATGAAATTTCCTTTGATAGTTTTTGATTCTCATATCCATAGGCCCCTTTCTAGTCTGCCTATTAACTTAATTCATCAAGAGTACTATCCAGCCTGCTATATGGACTCATATGGATAACATCTTCCTGAAGTGGGAATATAGATACCAGCCCGTAACTCAATGCTCACCAACTGACCTACTGCAAAGAATGGAGAAGGAGGGGAATTGACCTTAGCCCTCATGATGTCTCAATTTAGCAGGAATTCGTCAGTAGCCATTCCTTGGGGCTCCACTTCACTCTAACCTGTTTGATGAAAGTTTTTCTTTTTTAAAAAAATTTTTATTTATTATTTTTATGTGTTTGCATGTATTGCCTGCATGTACGTAAGTGCACCTGTGTTGTGCAATGCCTGTGGAGGACAGAAGAGGCTGTCAGATCCCCTGGAACTAGAGTTACAGACAGTTGTTAGCTGCCATGTGGGTGCTGGGA
>NW_008342089.1:153082-217261 GCF_000622305.1 Nannospalax galili | reverse complement strand
AGGGAGAGAGAGAGGGAGAGGGAGAGAGAGAGAGAGAGAGAGAGAGAGAGAGAGAGAGAGAGAGAGAAGGAAGAGAGATTTCCAGCCTACATCCCACAATTATAAACCAGTCCTTCAGAATTCATTTTTCATGTGCATTTAACGTTTCATCAACCCGGTATGAATTTGGTTTGGGGAAAGAGGCAAGAGGAAGGGAGAGAGGGAAGACAGAGGGAGAGAAAGATGGACCAACACCAAACCAACACTGAAGTCCCCCATGTCTCTGTTCTTTCCCCTCCTAGCCTGGCTCCTGTGTGGTCAGGAGCCTCCCTTGGGGAATGCTCTTTGAGGCCTCTCCTGCCTAGACTCCAACTGATACCTCCTCCCTGGGGAAATTTGGTTTCTCTCTGCCAGCTGTAGCTGGCTTCAGGGCTCTGTATTCTTCGCCTTAACGCATGAAACTCCTTTCCCCAAAAGATGTTGCCTGCTCTTCCCACTACCTGGAATACTGTTCCCCACATTTTGCATAGCTGCCTTTTCTTAGCCACATGTTAGGTCCTCTCACACCGAGCTTTCTGACTCCTATTACTGCTGCCATCCCTCTCTTCCAACTCCTTGTGTTTTTGAATGGCAGTGACCATGTTTTGATTATGTTTGTCTGTCTCCTACATCAGTTTCTGATCTTTGAAGGTAAGGGTTCATCTCCTCTGTGTCCTGTGGCCCCTGTGTCAAATTACAGCTAAAGGAGTGTGTGTGTGAGTGTGTGTGTGTGTGTGTGTGTGTGTGTGAAGTGTACCAGGGTGCCTGTGTGGAGGTCATTAATAACACATTCCTGGGCTAAGGAGATGGCTATGAGATTAAAGTGCTTGTCCCATAAGCATGCGGATTCCCTAGCACATGCATAAATTCAAAAAAGGAGTGTGTGTGTGTGTGTGTGTGTGTGTGTGTGTGTGTGTGTGAAGTGTACCAGGGTGCCTGTGTGGAGGTCATTAATAACACATTCCTGGGCTAAGGAGATGGCTATGAGATTAAAGTGCTTGTCCCATAAGCATGAGGATTCCCTAGAACATGAATAAATGCCAGGTGGGCATGTTAGCCCACTTGTAATTTCAGCACTTGGAGAGCAGAGACAGGGGATCCCTGGAGCAAGCTGACTAGCCAGATTCCCCTTATCAGCAAGTTCTGGGTTCAACTGAGAGATCTTTCCTCAATGAATAAGGTGGAGAACAATCAAACAAGACTCTGGACATCAACCTTGAGTCTCCACATACACATGCACACATGTGCATACAAATTTCCACACGTGTGCCTACACACATGCATGCATACCATACATAGAAATATAAGAAAAATGATAGAAAATAAAATGATAGCGCCCACTGTCTCCCTTTTCCCCAATTCCCATTGTAAAAGGGAGGAATGGGAGGATGGCAAGGAAAAACCAGACCAGATGAAACAGAACAGGGAAAACAGCAAACTGTAGCTCATGTCCAGTATCTAGGGCTCATGATAGCATCATCTAGGTTCTAACAGAGTTGGATAGCCTTATCCTTTCACTCTACCTCTAAATATTGCCACATACTTAGCCTCCCTTTTGGGTCACTTCCACTCCATCAGCTTTCTTCAGCAGATGTCCCACAGTCCTGGCATCACCTTGGGGCTCTCCACTGCAAGTTAGGCGTCACCTTTACAGCTTCATGTAACAATCTCACAGGGCCCCCTTGCAAGGAATCCAATTCTGCCACACACTGTCTGGACTTGGTGGCTTTCTGAAACCGTGGTGAAAGTCTCTATGACACTGTGACTTTTACAGTTTACCTGCCTGCAATATCAGCACCACACAGATGCCACCACAAAGTTATGATGCCAACTCAAAATGTAGCCTGGTCTCCATTTATCAAACTGTTCTGGCCTCCGGGAGCCTTCATGGCTGAACCTTGGAAAATGCTTCCTTCAGTGGCCCTGTTCCAGCAGGATGCTGTGTAGACTCTCTTTTCAAATAAGTTTGCATTTTACAAGCTGGAGCCTTTAATTAGTGGGTTTTTGCTATCAAGTCACCTTTCCTATTATTATAGCACAAAGTTCTCAGTTTCCTTAATATGTCTAATCTCTTTAACAAGTATAGATGTTTTCTTAAAAGATTTTAGGGTTACCTCTTTAGAGGGGGAATGTTAGCGTAGCCAAAAGCCCCATAAAAATAAATAAATCAATCAATCAAAGAAGAAGAAAGTACATGAAGTTATCAGAAAAAAAAATGATGGGACGATGTAGGAGCAGTTGGAGGGGAGGGAGTGGGCATGGATTTGATCAAAACACCTTATACGCATGTCTGAAATTCTCAATAAATTGTTTATTTAAAAAAAGTATAGATGTTTTATTCACATCAGCCTTGCCTTCAATCGTGTTCAAACTCCTTTCCTTGCCAAACTGCACATTCTTCACAGTTTTCTGCTCTACTGCTTGCTCTTTCAGTGCAAATCTGACTAATAGCAGCAAACAATAACTATGCCATAATCTGAACACCATGCGATCTTGAATTTCCTCCACCAAATGTCTGTTACTTTTGAAGTTTATCATGGCATGGAAAATACAGTGAGAGGCGCGACCTCAACTGGCAAGAGCTACCATTCACGTCTGAGCGGGTCCGGAAGCAAAGAAGGAAGATCATAGTGCTCAGCTGGCCTCTGTCTTTCCTTTTTTTAGGTAGTTCACTATGGGTCCCAATGGTGGGGCCCATATTCAGGACAAATCTTTTTTCCTTCAGCTAATCTCTGGAAATGCCTCCACAGACACACCCAAAGGTGTGCCAACAATGGCTTAAATATTTCTTAGTCCAATCAGGTTGGCAATGAAGATGAACCATCACACTTAGCAAGCACTTCTCTGTCACCTCTGGAGTATCTGAGGTCCACAAGCCTCTCTGGCTCAACACACCAATCCAGAAGTCAGCCCTGAGGCAGACAGAAGCTCCATGGTGCCCCTCCCACCTCCCTCCTCCACTAAGAGTCCATTTGATCTGTAGCTTGTTTCTGGCTCTCTCACCTCATCCTTATTTGCTACTGTCATCCCCTTGATTCATTCTTTATTGACAACAGTGATAGAGGCTTGGAGCTATCACTTGGATGACTTTTGGACTCTTCCAAGACTTCATATGTTTACATTTAATCCTCTAGTAAGGTGTGTTTTGTTTTGTTTTGTTTGAGACAGGAGCTCACTGAGTTACTCAGGTTGGCTTTGAGCTCATGCTGTATGTCAGGAAGTTCTTGAACTCAAGATCCTAATGCCTTAGCCTCCCCTGCAGCTGAGATTACAGGCCTAACCATCAGTAGCTCCACTGTGAAGTGTGCTTAGTTGTTTGTTAGTGCTACTTGAATCCAGAGTCTCATACATGTTAGGCAACTGCTCTACTGCTGTGTTATATTCATTATGAGATTTTAAGAGAGGGAAACTTCATCTGATTACAGTGCTTAGAGCTGGGACCATTGAGAGATTATTAGATTGAGATAAGGTCATTAAGGTGGAGATTGAATTGTACTTTTTTTATAATAAGAGGGCGATCTAAAGTTGAGCCTGGTGGCATAGGCTTCTAATCACAGCTACTTGGGAGGCTGAGGCAGGAGGATCACAAGTTCAAAACCAACTCAGGCTACAGAATGAGTTCAAGGTTAGCTTGGGCAATTTAGTGAGGCCCTGTCTCAAAAAGAGGGAAAAAAAATGTTGAGCAAACATCAAGGCTACTTTCTTATCTCCCCACCATGGGAAGCCATAAGTAGAAGACAGTTGTCAGCAGCCTGAAAGAAGCCTCACCCAAACCCAATCATGCTCACCCCCTGACCTCAGATTTCCAGTCTCCAGAGCTGCATGGTAGCATTGGGTTACCCTTAATCCAAGAGAGAGCTCTAGAAAGGTTCAGAGCTTGTCCTCAGTTCCATTATCCCATTCACAATGGTGCCAGCCATTTCTCCTAGAGAGATTTGCCCAGCCCCTATCCAGAACTCATCTGGAGCACCAGCAGTGCTGGCTAGCATGCATTTCCAGCCCAGTCAGACATCTAGCTCTCTAAATATATTACACAAATTAACATGAGAAAATCAACATGAAAAATGACAGCATCTTTAAATGACATGGCAATTTATGGATACATCTTGATGTTATTGTAGCCATTTTTTTTTTAGTTCTAACCACCATGATTCAGTTCTAACCACTCTGAGTTATCCCATGTAGTTTTTTTTTTCTGCATATTTTCCCAGGAAACCATAAGTAAACAGAACCATTAGAATCAGGGCTAGGGAGATGGCTCAGCGTTAAGAGCACTGACTGCTCTTGCTGAAGACCCAGGCATGGTTTCTAGTACCCACACGGCAGCTAACAACTATCTGTAACTCCAGTTCCAGCAGATCCAATGCCTTTTTCTGACCTTTCCAGCCTTGCATGACACAGGTACACTTAAATTCATGCAAGCAATATATTCATACACATAAAATAAAAATAATAAATAAAGCCGGGTGTGGTGGCACATGCCTTTAATCCCAGCAGTTGGAAGGCAGAGGCAGGCAGATCTTTGTGAGGTCAGTCTGGTCTACATAGTGAGTTCCAGGCCAGCTGGAGCTACAGGGAGACCCTGTCTCAAAAAAATAATAATGATAACAATAAATAGAATATTTTAAATATTTTATTTATTATTTTTATTTTATATGTGTGCCTGTATTGCCTGCATGTCGGTAAGTGCACCTGTGTTATGCAATGCCCGCAGAAGACAGAAGAGTCTGTTGGATCCCCTGGAACTGGAGTTATGGACAGTTGTTAGCTGTCACGTGGGTGCTGGAATTCAAACCTGGATCTTCTGCAAGAACAGTGTTCTTAACCACTGAGCCATCTCTCCAGCCCCATAAATAAAGTATTTTTTTAAAAATCATTAAAACCACATGTGGGGGCTTTACAACAGGACTCTGGATCCAAGGATGCACTTGACTCTTTGATATCCTTAAGGTAAACCAGATCTGTTCTAGCCTGAATGGACTCAGTTTTGTCCTAACCCACTGCCCAGGACATCCCCCAATAAACTGCACTTTGTGCAACAGATCTGTGTGCCTCTCGCTCTTTGGTCTCACTGAACCCTAGAGCCAGCCATTCCTCACATACTGGGACTGGGTTGTTCTGGAACAGCTAATGAGCCAGACAGGAGACTAGGGAAAGAAGAAATGAAAGTCAAGTTGGCATCTAACTCTCTGGGGAGGGGTGGCTGATCTGTGGAATGCTTGCAGCCAGCAGCCTGAGTACAAGGATGTCCTGAAATATCTAGACTGAGTAGCTGCTTGATGAATACCCCTTTCCACACTGCAGTGTGGAAGATGCCCCTTCCATGGATGGCCATTGTGGTAGGTAGTTTCACTGGTCATCGGTGCCTAGCTGGTTGCAGATAAGAAGATAAAAATAATTAGAAGAGTTCCAGCTTGAAAGAGATATGTGTCTCCTTCTTCCTTAGATTCTAACCTGCTGAGAAAGTGGAAAATGGAGGTGCTAAGTTAGAACCCTTAGCTTATCACTTTATGCAGTTGGACAGACGGACAGACTGGAACAGGAAACAGGTATGAGCTATAATCTTGTTTCCAGAATAGGATAAGAAGAACTGAACTTGGGGGTGGCTAGAGAGATGGCTCAGTGATTAAGAGCACTGGCTGCTCTTGCAGAGGACCCAGGTTCGAATCCCAGCACCCACATGGTAGCTAACAACCATCCCTAACTCCAGTTCTAGGGGAATTAGATTCTCTCTTCTGATCTTCATGAGCATTGCATTACACAGGGACATGGGCGCACTTACATACATGCAGGCGATACACTCATACACAAAATAAAAATAATAAAAATTTTAAAAAGAACTGAACTCCCTGGGAGAATGGGAGTGAGGGAGAAACTGAGATTGGAGCTCTAGAAATTGGAGACCCACTCATGAGCTTTGCCTTTTCCCTCTGTAGACATTACAATGTAAAGGCCCAGAATAGGTATGAGAGAGGGGCCTACCATCCAAGGCATGTGTAACACTATAGTGCTGTAGAAATGCATCTTGGAAAACCTTTTAAACAACTGCCCTGTGACAGCTGACTGCCTGGATAATGGAACTATAGAACACAGGAAGAGGGGGCATTTCTGTGATGGGGAATAAGCTGAAAAGATGAACAACAGTGTCATTCTTCTGGCCCTGAGGCCGTTCATTGCCTGCATCATGCCTACTAGACCCAGGGAAACTGTCCACTTACAGATGGGCTCATCTCAGACATGAGAGAGGCCTGGCAAAGGAAGAGGTTCTGTAACATCAGCAGTTCAATCTACGTGGTGGTGGACATGTCGAGCTGGGAGAAAATAGAATTAGAAAAAAAAGAAAAGAAAAAGAAAAGAAAGAAAACAGAATTAGACAAGGTTAGTTTTGTAACCTGCTCACAGCAACTTCTATGACTTTGATGAGTAAGAGAAAAAACCAGATAGGGGCTGGAGCGATCGCTCAGTGATTAAGGGCATTGGCTGTTTTTGCAGAAGATCCAGGTTCGAGTCCCAGCACCCGTACAGCAGCTAACAAAGGTTTGTAACTCCAGTTCCAGGGGATCCAACACCCTCTTCTGACCTCCGTGGGCACTGTATGATACAGCTGAACTTACACACATGTAGGCAATACACTCATATACGTAAAATAGTAAGTAAAATACTTTAAAAAAGAAAAAGTCAGACAGGAAAACTTGGAGAATGAGTGCAAATTATAGGGCATTAGACAAGGTGATGCCTCTTATCTGTGACACGGTGCCTAAGAGCTGGGGGGTGGGGCATAAAAATCACACCCACTCTTGGCTCCACACATGCTGTTCTGTGCTTAGCTAATGTCTGCTCAGCATTCCTTTGAAACTGGGTTCCCAAAACTGCCTTTTCCTCACTTGGGAAGAAAGCCAGTAGACAGTCCCTGCTGATAGTGTTTGGTTCTATTGTATCCATGACAGCGTACTAAGTGGTGAAGATTGTATTCTCTTATAGGATGCAGTAGAGCACCTGCAAGCCTCTGTGCGTGAGGGATGGGATGTACCCTTGTGCCCCCTCTACAGCCCCCAGGGGTGTTCCATTCTGGAACCTGCTTGATTCCAGACATGGTAAGAGATGAAGTACAAATCTTCTACTTCCCTAGTGGTGAAGGATGTGCAAGCTTTTGTAGGGATCCTGGACTGTGGTTGATGGCCTTCATTTTTCATCTAGCTCAGTGTTTATGCCCACCGTGTCCTTAGGAAGGGAGTCACATGGGTGGAGCTGTAGCTCGGTGGCTTTGGGTTCTCCAGCACCACAACAAATAAACAAAATCAAAGGGAAGAGAGAGACATAGGACTGGGATATTCCTCAACAGCAAGCACTTGAAAAAGCAAAATTTGACTGCAAGGCACCCTCTACGAAGCATGTTGATACTGGTATCAGCTGCACAGTAGATGGAAAGTGTGCTGGTCAGTTTTTGTCAGCTTGACACAAACTAGTGATACCTGGAAGAAGGAACTTCAGCTGAGGAATTCCCTCCCTTGGCCTGGCCTGTGGCCATGTCTGTGAAGTACTTTCTTAATTGCTAATTGATGCAGGAGGGCCCAGACCACTGTGGGAAGAAATGTCATCCTTGAGCAGGCCTGCAGTTCGTGCCTTGCTGTATAAGAGTGGTAGCTGAGGGGCTGGAGAGAAGGCTCAGTGGTTAAGAGAACTGGCTGCTCTGACAGAAGACCCAGGTTTGGTTCCTAGCACTCACATGACAGTTCACAACCATCCATAACTCCAATTCCAGAGGATCCGACACCCTCTTCTGGCCTCCACAGGCATCACATGCATGGGTGCACTTAACATCCATGTAGGCAAAATACTTATGCACATAAAATTTTAAAAAGCTGGGGATGGTGGCCCATGCCTTTAATCCCAGCACTTGGGAGGCAGAGGCAGGCAGATCTCTGTGAGTTGGAGGCTAGCCTGGTCAACATAGTGAGTTCCAGGACAGCAGGGGCTGATCCAATACCCTCTTTTGGCCACTGCAGGCATTGGATGCACACAGTGCACTTATACACATGTAGGCAGAACACTCATATACATAAAGAAAAAATTAGGGCCAGGTGTGGTGGTGCACACCTTTAATCCCAGCACTCAGAAGGCAGAGGCAGGCCGATATCTATGAGATCAAGGCCAGCCTTGTCTACACAGCATGTTCCAGGTCAGCTGGGGCTGCAGGGACACCCTGTCTCAAATAAGACCAAATAAATAAATAAATAAGTTAATTAATTAATTAATTAATTAAAAAGAAAGGTACTTCGAGCAGGGAAGCAGGCAGTCAGCAGCATCCCCCTATGATCTCTGCTTTAGTTCCTCCTCCAGGACCTCCTGTCCTGGCTTCCCTTGATGGTGGACTGTGTAACCTATAAGCCAAATAAACCCTTTCCTCCCTAAGTTGCTTCTGGTCAGTGTTTTATCACAGCAACAGGGAAGCAAACAGGGACAGCATGAGCTGGGCTCTCTGGAAATGACAACCACAAAAGGAACCTCCAGGTCTTTGCTTCTATCTCTAAAGGAGCTAACCCAGGCTAGTTCCTTAGAACAGCAGTGCTGAGGGCAGGGTGCCATATCCTGCTAGAAGTAGAACCACTGACCAGGACTGCACTGATCATAGCATGAAGTAGCCTACCTGTAGTGTGGATGGATGGTGTGCTGGATAGCTTTAGTGTCAACTTAACACACCTTGGTTGAGGGAGCCTCAACTGGGGAATTGCCTCCACAGGACCGGCCTGTGGCCGTGTCTGTGGAGGAATTTTCTTGACTGTTAAGTGATGTGGGAGGGTCCAGCCCACTGTGGGTGGTGCCACCCCTGGGCAGGTGGGCCTATGTTGTATAAGAAAGCAGGTTGAGCATGGGCCAGGGGAGCAAGCCAGTACGTAGTGTTCCTCCATGGCCTGAGCTCCAGTTCTTGCCCTGAGTTCCTAACTTGGGCTCCCTGATGAACTGTGACCCAGGAGACGTAAGCTGAATAAATCCTTTCCTCCCCAAGTTGGTAGTGGTCAGAGTATTTTTGTTACAGCAACGGAGAAACAAACCAGGACAGATGGCTTTATTTCATCTGCCCCAGTCCACTACAGTGCAGTCCCCTGCTCTAAGAGGCACATGTATTACCACAGTGTCTTCTTCAAGAGCTCTCTGACTCCTGAGTTGTGGACAGCATTAAGCTTGGTTACCTATAAAAGCCTCCACCAAGGTGGCTACCAAGTGCCTATGATCTCACAAGTGCAAATGAAGAGGCCCATCCATGAAGATGTTAGAGTACACAGGGGTCCAGCAGGGGAACTCAAGTGTCTGGACTGTGGCTGCAGTACAGCCTGCAACTTACACCATCTGGTCTGAGACCAAGGAAACCAGAGCGACCCCTGTGCAGCTCTATAGGTTGTATGGCTGGTAGTAACACATGAACGGCAACCTCTGCAGTGTCCTGAGGCCCCACATTGTAGATGGCACAGTGGCAAGTAGACAGTGGTTTAACTACAAAGGCCTTTCCAGAGAGCCCTGACTTGGCAACAAGTATGGGAATGGCTACAAGACCAGGGCCATAGTTAACTGCATGTTGCATGTGGTGCACCTGAATTAACCGTACACCAGGTATAGTGACTTGCTGGAAGCCACAACTCAGGGCCAGGTGTTCTTCCACCTCTAGCCCCATTGCTTGACTGACACAGGAACAGATCTTCCAGGCCATGACTGGCAGACTGGTTACATTGGCTCACTCCCAAGTAGTAAATAAAGGACATAAATATGTAGCAATCTGTGTGGACATTGATACTGGCCTTATCTAAGGTTTCCCTAGCAACAGAGATAATAAGATCTCCACTATCAAAGGTCTTGAGAAGTGTATATGTACCCATGCTTGATTGACAGTGACTGGACACCCATTTCACAGGGCACATTGTCCAGAATTCATCAGTCCTACAACCCTCAGGCAGTAGGATTGGTAGAAAGAATGACTAATTAAAGTAACATATCTAAGACAAACCTACCTTGGCCAGCTGGATGGAAGTCCTTGGAGAAATATTAATATATTTCAACAGCTAGATGCAGCTGGATGAGTCATCACCCATACTCAGGTGGGGTTTTTTGGTTATGTTAGCTGCCTTTGAGTCACCCATGCCTCTGTAAGTACCCCCTCACCCGTACTCCTGTAAGTATTGGTTCACTAAGCTAGGCTTGGGTGGAATCATTTCCACCATTAGTGCTGTATCTGGGATGAGCAGACATTTGTTCATGCCTTCTCAGGAAGTCACACAATGCAAACCCATCTATTATGGTTTAAGTATAGTTCATTCTCTCTGAAACTTATGTTGTGGTTTGATCCTCATTGTGAAGTATTAAGGGGAGGGAAGATTCATCCCTCTATGGTATTTAGAGGTTGGCCTTTGGGAAGAGATTAAGATTTGATGAAGTCATCAAGATTGACCTCTCATGACTGAGTACTGATGGCTTTATGGGGGGAAGAAAGGTTAGCTGTGATAACACATTCCTATAATCCCAGCACTCAGGAACCAGAGGCAGAAGGGTCATGAATTTGAGAAAGCCAGCTTTCCCTTCATTGAAAGATCCTGTCTCACCCCCCGCAAAAAGACGAAGTAACTAAATAGACAGACAGACAGACAGACAGACACACACACACACACACACACACACACACACACACACCATAAAAGACTACATAACATAAACATAAATAACAGAGAGACAGGGTTGGGAAAGATGGCTCAGTGGTTAAGAGCACTGGCTGCTCTTGCAGAGGACCTGGGTTTGATTCCCAGCACCCACATGGCAGCTAACAACCATCTGTAACTCCAGTTCCAGGGGATCCAACACCCTCCTCTCACCTCCATGAGCATTGTACAACATGGGTGCACTTACATACATGCAGGTATAACACTCATACACATAAAATAAAACAATAAATAAAATTTTTTTAAAAAGAAAAGAAATAAAAGAGAGAAAGCAAATTTGCTATCCAAAAATAAAAAGAATAGCCCAGAAATATGAAATAAAATGGGAGTGGGGGTGTTGTCTATGCTAAAAGTGTCCTTCGGAGCTGTAGGAAAGAGGTGACTTGTTAACAGTTGGCATGGATGGACAAGTGGTTATCAAGCTGGGAAAACAGTAGACCTATTCTTCCTTTATTTACTCCCTCCCTCCCTCGTTTCTACCAACCTTTCTTTTCTTTTTTCTTTTTTCCTTCTTTCCTTCCTTCCTTTGATCTCTCTACCCGCCTTCACTTTTGCCTTACATTAAAATAAATTCCAGCTGGACCAAAGAGCTAATAATAAAACATAACAGCTGAAGCGATGGATGAGTGGGTAAAGGCACTTGTCAAGTCAAGCCTGGGGCCTGAGTTTCATCTCTAGGACCTACAAGGTAGAAGGAGAGAACTTAGAAAGTTGTCCTCTGACTTCACATGAAGGTAGCCACCACCCCTACGCCCCCCCCATCCCTGCCACAAACACAAAAATAAATACATGCAATTAAAAAAAAAATAAACCTGGGTGTGGTATCACATAACTGTAATCCTAGCACTAAGGAGCCTGAAACAGGAGGACTGCTAAAAGTTCAAGGCCAGCCTGGGCTACATAGCAAGTGCCAGGCCTGGTAGGGCCAAGTAGAATCCTGATTCAAAAGCCAGGAAAAAACAAAAAAGAATAAAATATGAGGGCTGGGTGTAGTTTGGTGGTACAGTACTCACCTAGTATAAGTGAAAGCCCCAGGTTCTACCCTTAGTACTCAGAAAGAAAGAATAGAAAACAAAATAACAACAATGAAACAAATAACCCCTCACCCCTTCCCCCCCAAAAAACAACCAGGGCCAATGAGATGGCTCAGTGGGTAAAAAGAGCTTGCCACCAAGACCGACAACCAGAGTTCAATTCCCAGGACTCACATGGTGGAAGGGGAGAACTGACTACCATAAGTTCTCTGACCCCAACACTGTAAGAAACATCAAATATGAGTCTTTTCTTTCAAACACTATTAAGATGTTTCACAAGGAATTCTAATGTTCACTTCCTCCCTACCCTACAAAAACTCTTGAGTTATGACAAGGGAAGAATCTACTAATCACCTTAACACCTATCCTATCAAATTTTTGGTTACCAAAGAAGGAAGAGTCCTGGTGCATTCTAAGAATTGCTGGCCTGGGAGTGGGGGTAAGGCTGAGCCCTTCCCCCTCTTTGGTCAAACGCCCCATTCCCCTTTTCTTCCTTTGCATGGATCTTAACCAACTGGGAAAGACACTGAGATCGGACCCCAGTCAATGGGGGAAAAGACACAGTACTATCGTGTTAGGGTTAGGGTAAAATCTTGTCATGTCCCCTATTCTGTGTGCTTGCTTCTCCAGCTCTCTGTTGTGAGTAGTGTACCCTTCTGATCAGCAGTAAAGGTCTGGGGACTGGAGAGGTAGCTTAGGGGTTAAGAGCACTGGCTGCTCTTGCAGAGGACTTGGGTTCAATTCCCAGCATCCACATCATGGCCAACAACCATCCATAACTCTAGTTCCAGGGAATACGACTCCCTCTTTTGACTTCTTTGGGCACTGCACAACACAGGTGCATTTATATCATGCAGATGTAACACTCATAGACATAAAATAAAAAAATATTTTAAAAAGAAAGAATATACAGTAAGAGGAGCACTCTCAGCTGTGGTGGCAAGAGTGTGAGGCTACCTACCACTCATGTCTGAGTGGACCAGGAAGCACAGGAAGAAGATCATAGTGCTCAGCTGGCTTTCTGTCTTTCCTTTTTTACCTAATTTACAATGATCCCTGATGGAGGGACCCATATCCAGGACAATTTTTTTTCCCTTCAGCTAATCTCTGGAAATGCCTTCACAGACACACTTACATACATGCAAGCAATACATTCAAACACATAAAATTAAAAAAAATTTTTTTAAAGGAGTAAAGGTTTGCCTTGTGAAGATGCTTTAATTGGAGTGATATGGGCTCTTCCTTTATGATCTTGAACATATTTCTAACAACATGCACATCATGGCATACCCCCTGCTCCAAATAAATAAAATTTAATGAAAAATAAAAAAACTAAACCCTTGTAATCAAATCCTTTAATTTGTATAATTAATATATGTCAATAAAGAAGACAATTTAAAATCTAAAAGTGAAGCCACACACACAGACTAAAACAAAAAGGAAAAAATAAAATTATTGCTGGGTGTACTGATACCTCACCACTCAGAAGGCAGAGGTAGGTGGATCTCTATGAATTCAAGGTCAGCCTGGTCTACATAGCGTACCAGGCCAGTCAGGACTGGACAATGAGACCCTGCCTCAAAAAAAAACCACAAGAAATACCCCCCAAAACACAACAAACCCTCCCCAAACAACAAAGCCCCCCCAAACTATCTTAGATAATTATATGCCTAGAATAAGAAAACTGATTAAAATTAATTTTTTATTTAAATTTTTTAAGTTAATGTGGAAAAAAATGCCTTAAGCAAACTATGAAAAACTTAGAAAAAATTTCAACCATAATATGATGTGAAGCCAGTTTCTTTAATATTTAAATACTTACATATTCTTTTTTTATGTGTATGAGTGTTATGCCTGCATGTAGGTAAGTGCACCCGTGTCGTGCAATGCCTGCGAAGGACAGAGAGGCTGTTGGAGCCCCTGGAATGGGAGTTACGGACAGTTGTTAGCTGCCATGCGGGTGCTGGGATTCGAACCCAGGTCTTCTGCAAGAACAACCAGTGTTCTTAACTGCTGAGCCATCTCTCCAGCCCCAAATACTTAAGTATTTGTAACTAAAGACAAAACTCCATTAGACCTCCTTGCAGGAACATGACTCACTTGACCATTAGAAATGTTCACAGGGACATGATGCATTTGTCCAGAGCACTTCAATGGCCCTTACAAAATAACTTGAGAGACATTACTCAACCTCACTCATAAATAATCAGTGCCAATTAAAACAGCAAGTTCCGGGAAGGACAAAATAAACAACTCCAGGCCCACAAGGCTCCTCCAGTGAGTTCTTGCAAACACATCAGGAGAAAATTACAGAAGACTGTTTCAGAGAAAAGAAAGAGGAAGCATTGCCCAAGGTCTTTAATGAGGCTAGCGTAACTTTGAGAACAAAATCTGATACATTTTAAGATGGGAAAGCCAAGGTGATTTCAAATCAGAGATGTAATACTCCCAGACAAACCTGAGAAAACCAAATCTAGGGACAGGGAAAAGATCCTTACCACTAACTGGAGCTTGTTCCAAGAATGTAAAGATGGGTTGAATGTTAGGAAAACAAGCAATGCAATTCTCCACACTAACAGAATAAAAAGAGAAAGCAAACTGGCCATCTCAATAGAGGTAGAAACACATCTGATAAAATCTGACAACATTCACTCATAATAAAAACTGTCAGCAAACAGTAATGGAAGAAAACTTTCTTAATCTGATAAGATGTGGCTTAAACTTCCACAGTATAGATAATTATTTGACAAGACAATGTCAAGTAAACATTTTTAATTATCCTTCCCACCCTCTACCACAGTTTTTAAAAAATATTTTATTTATTATTTTTATTTTGTGTGTATGAGTGTTATGCCTGCATATGTGTAAGTACACTCATGTCGTGCAGAGCCCACAGAAGTCAGAAGAGAGGTTGAATCCCCTGGAACTGGAGTTAAGGAAGGTTGTTAGCCACCGTGTAGGTAGGTGCTGGGAACCAAACCTGGGTCCTCTGTCAGAGCAGCCGGTGCTTTTAACCACTGAACCATCTCTCCAGCCCTTATTAAACATTTTGACATTAAAAATTATGCATCACTTCTCAAACACACTCTCCCAAATAAACTAAGAAAAGCATCATGCTTAATGAATGGCAAGCCATAAAAGTCAGTTACACTCGGGAGGCAGGCGGATCTCTGTGAGTTCAAGGCCAGCCAGTACTATGCAGTGAGACCCTGGTTAAAAATAAGCAAAGACAAAACAGCGACAACAACAAAACAAAAAACAAAAGCAAAACAAAAAACCCCCAAACTGTAAAAGCCTTCCTTTGGATATCAGGATCAAGATAAAAATCAGTCATCTTACCAGGCGTGGTGGTGCACGCCTTTAATCCCAGCACTCGGGAGGCAGAGGCAGGCGGATCTCTGTGAGTTCAAGGCCAGCCTGGTCTACATAGTGAATTCCAGGCCAGCCAGGTCTACATAGTGAATTCCAGGACAGCTGGGGCTGCAGGGAGACCCTGTCTCAAAAAGACCAAAAAAAAAAAAAAAATCAGTCATCTTCAACATGACTTTCAGGTGTATAGGTGAAATCCTAATTAATGTGATAAGAAAACATGGAGGCAGAAGGCTCAGAAAGGAGAACATGTGGGGCTTGGGGTGCAGCTCTGTGGTGTAGTGCTTGCATAGGGTGGCCAAGGTCCTGAATTCAAGTCCTAATACCAAAAAAAAAAAAAGTAAAAAGCACAGATAAGGGGGAACTGCTGTAGCAGATACCGAGAAGGAAGGTATGGCAATTAAGTGGATTTGGTATTGGTATAAAGATGAAGATTAGCCAATGGAACAGAACAGAGTGACCAGATCTGACGGGGGCGTACAGCAAAGTGGAGAGGGACAGCGTTTCTTAAGTGCTGCTGAGTTATTTGTATGTTCACAGAAACTGTTTGACTCCCCCCTCTACCTCATACCCTGCACAAAAAATTTATCCCGGATGGTTTGCAAGACTAATTATTAAACAATAAGAGGAATAGGAAAAGAGATTGTCGTTATGACTTTCGAATAGAGACGTTTCTGAGATGGAACGGGAGTTACAGATTGTTGTTAGCTGCCATGTAGATGCTGGGAATTGAACCTGGATCCTCTGCAAGAAGAGACAGTGCTCTTAACCCAGATCTCTTGAACGTGGATCTTTTTTTTTTTTTTTTTTGGCTTTTTGAGACAGGGTCCCCTTGCAGCCCCAGTTGACCTGGAACTCACTATGTAGAGATCAAAAAAAAAAAAAAAACCCAAATATTTGCCCCAAACATATCAAGAGTGAATCAAAAAGAAGTTTATTTCTTGCTCTCAGAGCACTACAGGATGATTGAACATGAGGTGGTGGTGGAGGGGTGTCCCATGCTGGAATCTAACAGCGACCCAGATTGGCATAGCTTCCAAAGTTATCCTTGGAGTGGCAGGAGAACAGACAAGAGCTTGCAGGTGTATTGAAGGGATTTTATGAACTTGGATTGGCAATATCTCCTCAATCCTCAGTTCACAAGGCCTGCCCAGCAAATGTAGCCATGTAACCACCCCAGCTACAAGGGATACTGGGAAATGTGGCATAGCGCATGGCTGGAAGTGGGTCTGCAGGTGCAGGTTGCTGAGATATGAGCAGGCATCTGGTCAGCCTCTCTTTCCTAACTGATGTTCATTCTCAGAAACTAAGCTGGAGCCAGGCACCTCCAACTTCTGACTTCCTAGACCCACATGTGCTGAGATCTACTTGTCCCCAGATAGCAATAGACGTGAGGACAGGGGCTCTCTAGCAAGTCTAGTAGAAGTCTGGCCTCCAAGTGACCCTCAGTCACTCGGGGCTTTCTGAGGGAATCATCCTGACAGAAGGGGAGGGGGTCCCATGGTTCTCCATTGTGTCTCCTCCCAACTGTTCTCATCCAGAAAGAGGCTCTAGTGGGAGGCTGGAGAACAGAAGTAAGTACTTCCCTCTGCTTCAGTGGCCAGAGTCTGCAGTGGCACTTTGGGTCTGTTACTCTCCCTGGGCAGACCTACAAGGCCTGCGCAATTCTGGCTTCCATGGGGACCTGGGCCCCAGGGGCACACATTTCCTTTATCCCTCTGCCCAGCGGTGGCGGTAGGATCTTGTGGGTGCTTCACTGGCTCCTGTTGGATCCTGATTCTCCCATCATCTCTTTCCAAGTCCCTGGATTACTGTTTTACCCTCGTCTATGGGTACAAGCCCTGGAGAGCAGTCCACTGGGTTCCGGTATTTGGCTATTCTATCACTCTAGCCTGAGGTAGGCTGTCCATAAACTTGCAGTGTTTATGCCCTCTTGCAAGCCTTCGGGCTGCTGTTTGATAGACACCTCTCCAAGGCTAAGGTCTCCAGAGGGTCCGTGTCTGCCATGGTACTTTCTACCTTCACACAGGCCCAGCAGCACCTGTCTTCTCTAGACCCCTGGGAAAGTCCCTGTCAGGTGGTGGGGCTTCCCAGTCTGGCTTGTCCCTGGCACTAAGAATATCAGCTGTTTGGGGTCAGGCACCTCTTTCTTGAGATGTATCTGGGCAGATTCAGGGCCCATCCTGGAGACGGGTTGCAGTGGGAAAGCCTGAAGTAGGCATGGTTTACTCAGGATGAAGTCTCAATACTTTGGTCCTGGCAAGAGAGCCACCTTGGCTGGTCCCCCACATACCCTCACTGTTCCTCAGACAGGACTTTGACTACCCATTTCTCCCTGTGAGCCTTTGCTCAGGCTATTCTTGTTACCCGAATGACCCCTGGCCAGTTCTGAGGATCCAACTTATCTTTTTTCAAGAGATGGGACCTCATTCATGGTGCACAGGCTGGCCCCAAACTCAGAGCTCAAGCAATCCTCGTGCTTTAGCTTCTTGAGTAGCTAGGACTACAAGTATATTGCTATACCCAACTTACAACCTTGTGATCTTGGTGTGGATATTGCCTAGACATTGGGCTAGACCTGCAGAGGCATGTAGCTGTTCCTACCCTCCTGGGACCCGCTCCCCCTACCTCCCCATTCCCATGTATCCTGGCCTTGACCAAGAAGCTAACCTCCCCACTAAGTGGTTGGCCTGGTTTAGCTTGGCTCAGAGACCCTGTGGGAACTCAGGCAGTGGGAGGCGAGCCCTACTTTACCTCATCTGCAGAGAGGAAAGTACCAGCCCAGTAGCCAAGGCAGAGTCCTCAGCCCCACCCTATCCTGACCTGCAAACCCAATGAAGGAGGTGGAGATGGGAAGACAGACCCACAAGGTTACCCTCTCTAGACTTCTAGGCTCTCCATCTTCCCGGATCTCCAGCTCCCAGCCACTAACCCACATCATGCTGGTCACCCCATCATACAGTTCCTCCAGAACACCCTCAAATGGAACCTTCCACTGCCACTCAGCTCTTCCAAGTCTGGCCAGGACTTTTGGCCAAGAGCAAGGCTGTAGGGCTAGGCTCCTCAGCCGGTGCCAGCTGGATAACAGGTACAAGCTTTCTGAGACTCCTGAGACTGGACAGTGTCCAAACGGTCCTCTCAGGTAAAGGGATATAGGGTATAGAATGTGCAGGGGCCTTGGCCTTGAGTGTGACCAAGCTACAGGGGCTGACTGTCCTTCCCAGCCACCTAGGACTTGGAGCGTCCCTAGCTGCCAGCACGGGCTGTTCCCGCCCTCTGCTACCCTCGTGTGCCTGCTCCAGGAATTGCAGATCACTAAATTCACTAGTGCCTTAAAGAACTTCCCATCCAGGTTCTCCATGGGTCTGCCACATTTTTTTGGTCTGAGATCTAAGATGCAAACCTGACATTTCCCTACTCTGCCTAGGCCCTTTACATCCCTCATTCAGTGGCCTTTCCCACCTTGGAGGTCTTTGGGCCCTGCTTGACCTTCGGGTGCTCCTAGTCTGTGCTTCCTTGGCTTTCCCTTAA
The DNA here is from genome assembly GCF_000622305.1 of Nannospalax galili. Lineage (NCBI taxonomy): Eukaryota > Metazoa > Chordata > Mammalia > Rodentia > Spalacidae > Nannospalax > Nannospalax galili. Next base: position 198,603 of record NW_008342089.1, on the reverse strand, counting down.
TGCCTAGGCCGAGAGGAGGGCAGGTAAGGGTGAGCAGGGCAAGTAACATGAGGCTTAGTCTGTACCTAGCTTCTGGACATCTGTGCTGAGGAGCATGGGTCCTGGTCATCTGAGAAGTTGGGCATGGCCCTACCAGTGACTGTCCCCAAAGATCTGTCACTTAAAGGCAGTGCCGAGGGCAGGGCTGGGGGTGCAGGCAGGTGGTGCCAGCTGGCATCTTTTCTCAGGGAACACCAGGGTAGGACGTTACCCTTCCTGTAGTGTAGCAACACAGACAATAGCAACCACCGCCATCATGGTGATGCTCAGGCGCCTGGTTTGCAGGGATGTGGTCAGATAGCACCTGTCTCTCTCCTGAGCACCCAAAGTGACAACCCCTGTTAAGCCCTTTGCAAACATCACTCTTCCTGCTCTATCCATCAGTATCCTTGATCTCCTCCTGGGAAAGCTGGGGTCCATGCCAGGTGAGCTGGGAGTGGAGGAAGCAAGCAGGACTTGGAGCCTGATGCTATTAGTGGGTGACCTCATAGGGAAGCTGTCGAACATCCCAGAAGCGTAATGTGGCATGAGCAGCAGGCACACCAGGAAAGAGGTATTGTGAACTTGTTTTCTTCTTGTACAGGCAGGGAAGGGTGTTCCTGAGCCAGGTCCAGAAGATGTAGAAATACAAGTCTGGAGTGGCAAGGGTGGCCTTGTCTCTGCTGAAGGATTTGCTCTCTGCTCAGACAAGGCCTCTCCTCACCCTCAGGCTGGGTCCAGCTGGGTTCTCAAGTTGGGTGGTGGTGTGGCAACCAAGACAGTTCAGCTCTGGGACATTCACAGGAGGCCAGGCATCAGCCTCTGTCTATCAGACTTTGGGGAGTGAGAGACTGGAATGGAAGTTTCCAATGTAAGAGTATTAGGGCTTGGGACATGGGTACTTCAGTTCCAGAGCAGGCCAGGCAGACCACTCCTCAGGTCTGGGGAATTAGAGCCACAAGTAACAGATGAACAGAGCACAGATTATTGATGGCGGGCATGAGGGAGGGCGAGATTTGGGAGTTAAACATCTGGCATCATGTCTTAGTCAGAAGTAACTGATGAGGCACCAGTATGGAGTCCACAGTGTTGAAGGTGCAGATGTGGGACTCACAGGACTAGGGTGCATGTTATATGTGCTTCTCCTGGGAGGCTGCCTGGGTCTTGGCCCTCACATGGCCTCACAATGCTGGCCAAGCATGCTCTTGTCTCAAGGCTGTGAACGCCACACGCTTCTGCAACAGAGATATGGTTTGGAGTAGCACAGGGGTCCCACTAACTGCTTCAAGGTCCTAAGAAAGCTAAAGAGAGGCAGAGGTGGGGGTCCGTGGGTGGGGCTCTCCCCTGGGTAGGGACTCACACATTGCCTTTCCTGTGGCGGCTCAGCAACACATAGATGACAGTGACCAGTGCCACTATGGCCAGGCCTCCGAAGATGATGCTCAGCAACACAGTGTAGTTCCGTCCTGGCAGGAGTGAGAGTGGTAAGGGCAAAGGCATGTGGGCGTGCAGAGTCAAGAGGGCTTATGGGAGGAGGTGCTCACCTGACTGGCACTCTGGGGTAGGTGCAGACCAGGTGCCATCAGCCAGGCAGGTGCTAATCTCTGCCCCGGCCAAGCTGTAGCCACTGTTGCAGCCGAAGCGGATAACAGAGCCCGCCAGGTACTTCAAGCCCTCCTTGTGTCCATTGGAAGGGGGGGACAGCCAGCCACAGGATACCACTGAAGTGGGGGCAGAGCACAGAGGACAGGCTTGAGTCACTGGCCACTCCATGAGGCTGGACAGTCTGGGAGGCACTAACCATGCTTCCCCAACCTTACCGGGCTGGAGGTTCCTCAGGCGATCCTGGTGCAGTTGGTGGGCAAACCGTGTGGAATTGCCCACACTTAAGCTCCCTGTGCTCATTACATCGAGCATGCAGAAAGGGTCACCCTCACATAGTCTGGTCACTTCTTCTGACTGGCTGGGGCTGAGTGTGATCTCATTGGGGAAGAGGGGCTTGAAGTTGGGGTCATGCTTGGGTTGGTTCACGTAGTTGTGGAGCAAAAACTCAGAGTCATATGTGAACAAAGAAGAGGTGTTGTACACGGTCCCTGGGGAGACAGGTGTCAGTCCTGTGTGGGTACAGAGCCCTGCCACAGCCAAGATTCTCTCCTCGATCCACCCTCACCCTGTCTGATCCCTGTTCACCCTCCCTGCCCTGCTTGTTCCACAAGCACTCACAATTGGCTCCAAACTGGAACACCTGCTGAGCGCTGGCATTCACAGGCAGGACTTGCCCATTCCGCAGGGTAAAGTCGTCAGAGGGGTTATCATTGAGTGTCCCGAGAAGACCGTGGGTGTGGGTCAGGAACTTCTGAGGTAGCAGGATGGCCAAACTCAGGAAAGGGCCTTGTACACTGACCTCTAGGCCAGCCCCCGATGACAGCATGATTGACACTTTATCCTCAGAGGCCACTGACAGGAACATGCCTAGCCACAGGCAGAATGAGCTAGAGTTACTCCCTTGCACCCTGTGTTTTGTCCCTCAGCCCTTGACAAAGTCCCAGGGTGGGGTGGTGGGCACCTGTAGGGAAATAGGGAAATGTCCTAAGACTGATCTATGACATGCTACTGCTCCCAGCCCACCTAGATGGCCCCAAGATCTTCCCACTCTCCCAAAGCTGAGGCTGCATGTGGGAGTCATTCCTTGATGGGACTACACTAGCCTGGCCTGCCTGCACTGTCCCTGAAGGTCCTTGTATATGAAGTCCCCATCCATCGCAACCAGGAGTCATTTCATTTGCTTAGGTCCACAGCCTGGTGGCAAGTCAGGTGCTGTAGCTCCTGGTTGCCACTTCTGTCCTGTGTCCTTAAATCTGCAGGGCTGCTGTCCTTGTAGTGTCCTTGTAGTAGTTTTTGGAATGACCATAGCATAGGAATGAGTCCCATTGGGATGGCCTCTGGACTCCTATGGGTCATACAGAGGACTGTCCCATAGTCCTGGCCTCTCAGGGTCTCAGCAGGCCCTGTAGTTGTAGCAGGCATTCCCATGTGTCTGAAGGTGTGAGAGCAGGCCTTAGGCTGGATCCCTGATTCTTTGACCCAGGACAGTTACAAGCAGGGCCCAGATTCCCCCAACTGGCCGTGCTGGCATGGGCCTCTCCAAGCCCTGAGAAATCTTTGCCTTTGTATTTGAGCCCCAGATCTCATCTTAACCTATAGTCAGGGCCTGGGGACAGCATAAAGCCCCCCGCCCCCAATCCCCACAGCCTTTCCCCCAGGCTACCTGCTGACTGTGCTTGGCCATGCATGCCACTCACCCTTTAGGTCCATCCAATTCTGCTCAGTGAAGCTGAGTGCTTCATGATTCAGCAACACTTCCAGGGCCCCACGCCAGCCAGCTAACCGCACCTCTAGTATATCTGAGGTGTCTTCTTGGACAGCCACCGCAGTCAGCCCTGTGCCATGTGCCTGGGTACCTAGGTAGTGGGTTGCAGAATGGAGTCCTCTTAGCTCTTGCCCGCTACCCTGGATGACCCAGTAGCGCTTCATTCCAGAGAATAGGGGGTCCGGCCTCACCATTGGGCATTGTCCCAGGCTGGGCCCGTCCCTGCACCCTCAGGTCAGTCAGTGACGCCTCCAGCAGCACATACTCGCCATGCCCACTGAATGAGAAGCTGGTGCCATCAAAGGTGACAAAGTGGGGATCCCCAAAGGCAGAAGCTGGGGTGAGAGAGGATGGTCAGGTGACTTTCCCTGGGTTTTCCCACCTTGGCCTGATCCTCTCTCTGTGGGCAGGCATGCAAGCTGGCACCCACCCAGGCGTGGGGGCTTGTAGCTGCGGCAGTCACTGGAAGGCCGCCGCTTCATATAGCGGTGGCACTCAGGTGCCCAGAGGCAACAGTAGTAGAAGCTGATGACGTCATAAAGCCAGTGGGACATGCTGGGTACCCTGGGAGGGGTGCGGTATGGGGGTGCACCCCAGTCATGGCCACGGTCAGGGGTGCTGCCACTTGTCGAATCTGAAGTCAGGAGCTGCGTGCCTGCTTCTGTGTAGCAGCATTGTTGGCCTGAGCCATACCTGGGGCTGGGGGCAAGAGCAGGTCAGAGCCACTGTTGTCAGCTAACCCCAACCCCTGCCCGACCCCGTCCCTGGTTCGGTAGCTCACCTGGCCTGCACGGAGCGCACACAGTGCACAGCCCCTGGGTGGTAGGTGCAAACGCTGCCGTGCTCAATATCACAACCATAGTCAGTCTGTAGAGTGGCCAGAGATTGTCACTGGGGCTCTGCATCCCTTCCCTCCCTAGGAACCAACCCCCAGCGGACCTTAAGATTCCACTCTACCTCCTGGTGGCTACCACAGTTGGGGAGTCTAACCCTTCCTGTCCTCCTCCCCATCTCTGGGGCCCTAATCAGTTCAGGGGCTTACGAAGAAGCGGCCAGAGTCAGCCCGGGCCTGGGCCAGGGTGCAGGGACAGTCAGGCAACTCTGTCAGGAAGTTGGGCAACTGATCTTCTTGTGCCTCCCAGGCCAGACACTGTGCTCGGGCCCAGGTCACAGAGTCTGCTCGGAAATCATCACCCAGGTGCCAGGCCAGTGCGTGATCATTGGTCCAGAGCGCCAGTACATCTCTGCGGCAGTAAAGATGCATCAGCTAAGGGCTGTCTGCCAAGCGCCCAACCCCTAGGGCTTCCCCAGCAAGCTCTGCAGTCTCCATGCAGATGGCCCAGCCCATCCTCTGTCCTTACTGCTCCCCTGCATAGTTCTTGCTGCTAATGATCCTCAGAGCGCCCACTTTCCACCTCTGGTAGGCAAGAGGTGCAGGCTTTGGAGTAAAAGTGAAGAAGCCAGAGTTGGGGATGTTTGTGGCCAAAGGATACAGATAGGACCACTTTGCTGTCCACTTCTCAGAGTAGGGCTCCCCTAGAGAGAGAGACAGAAGATTTTGGTGATCGCTACAAAGACCCCTTGCCCAAGTCACTGGCACTGAAGGCATGGGAGACAGAAGGCAAATGGACAGCCAGGTGGTTCCTATAAAAGGGCATGCCAGGCTCAGAGAAGATGGGGTAAAGCTGGCTTCTTCTGTCCCTAGCACATGCCACCTGTCCAAAGGTTACAGCATTTAAGACACCTACTGGATATGGGGCCCACCATGCCCCTGCCCACCAGCATACTCATTCCCTTCTTCAAGCCGTGAGACCCTCCTTAGTCCCCAATCTGAAATCCCCTTTCTTACTTTTCTGCCTACAAATCCTCTTCCCCTTTCCCTCCTCCCCGACACGCCCGGGACTTTTCTCATCTCTGGGAGCACAAAGTTCCTGATGCCTGCACCAGCCTTTGGCAAGCCCTACCTGTCTCATCATAGCCCCACAGCTCAATGGTGACAGTTGGTGTAGGCAGCACCGAGGTGTTCCAAGTGAGGCTGAGGTTCCCCATGCTGTCTGAGGTGCCGTAATATTGCCAGTGGGTCTCATTCACCAGCTGGCTCTTCTCAGACTCTGACACTTTGTACGGGTGTGCTGTGGGGGTAAGTGAGGGATGAGTGAAGACTTAGGGCCCAGGTGGCACACAAAGAGACATAGGGGATCTAAGGGTTGTGAGGACCTGTCAGACAAAGCACTGAAAGTAGCTAGGTGGTGGCCTTCCTCAGGGCCTTATGGCAGGAAAGGACAACATGGCCAGGAGGGCTGGTGGCCTGGTCTGTAGAGCTGAGGACCCAGGTAAGATAAAAACCTCTCACTTGGCCCTTCCCCAGCCCTTTGCTGAAGGAGGCCCACCAGGGGCCAGGCCTTTGTCTGAACCACCTTGCTGGGGACCCCACAGCTCCAACTCCCTGTGGGACCCAACTAGTCCAGATACTAGAGTGGCAGGAACCCCTGCCCAAGGGATTGGTTCAGTCAGAGTGACAGGTAGACAGACTGGGTCAGGTCTCAGTGTACATAGATTAGTGCTAGGGAAAGTTCCACGGGTTCAGGCTGCTGATGGAAACTAAGCCCACGGAGGTTGGGATCTAGGGCTCACAGCCTAAACCAGTTTGGTAGGGTGAGAGCTCACCAGCTATCCAGGTGCCTGACCGAGAGAAGGAACGGCCATTGTCCATGGAGACAGTGAAAGGAATTCGGCCACTCTCATAGAGCAAGGGAGACACACAGTGCACCTGCCCAGAGGAGTCAACATAGCCAAGGGTCTGGACACTCTCCTTAAACCTGAGGGACAGAGATGGTAGGGTAGGCTGGGCCAGTGTGAGCTGAGAGTGTTGAAGGCCCATACCATGATCTCCTCGGGGGACAGGGTCAGTCAGCTGTTTCTGTGCCCTCCTGCCTATCCTTGATCCCATGGTTCCACCTACCCACCTGGTAGGTCTGGGCTCCCTCTGCATGGGGTTGAGAGTGTGGGAGCCCTGGTAGCCCAGCCCCTCATGTCTTCCCACCTGCAAATGACACCATCCGTGGGTTGAAACCAGTTTAAATGCTGCACCACAAAGTCCTTGCCACCCATCATGGAGCCTGAAGAGGGTGAAATCTCTAGGCAGTACTCCTGGAAGTCTTTACAACAGGTGCTGAGGCCCGAGCAGGTTGGGTGACAGGAGCAGGGTCCATCCTGTTCCCCACAGCGCAGAGAGCAGCTCCCCTGGGCACCTGGAGAAGAAAGTCCTGAGCCCCTGGCATCCACATGTACTGGGCCAACCACTCCATACACAGGGCCTGTTTTCCCTGGAGTCCGTAAGAGAGAAACATCTGCAGATTCTGGCCAGGAATTGCTCTGGTACCAAATGACACAAGGGAAAGCCACTGGTGCCATGGGCTGGGGTCCATCTTAGCACGGATAAGGGAATGGCTATCCTGGAGTTCTCACTGCTGGAAAAGAACTCTTCTTGTTTGCATAGGCTGGGGTCAGGTTATTGAGAATCCCATTCAAGATCCAGGAGGGAATGGTGTCTAGGCTGAGCCTGTCCTAGCTCTTTCTGTTAGGGGTAACAATTGAATCGTAGGGAACACCACCCTCTGAGAAGGCAGCCAGGGGTGCTCCTTTCTTTTAAGGGACAGGAAGCACATTTCCAGTGAGGATTCTAGTAGAGCGTAGTCAGAAGTGCACCACTGTGGATCATATCTAAGCCTTCCTCTGTGGGCCATGGAGGCTGGTGACAGGGCTATATTTCAGACCCAGAGCTGTAAGGTGGAGACTGGGGTGGGGTGAGGATCACCCAGGCCAGATCACACCTCCCACCTGGTCCTTTCTCAACCCCTTGCTGAAGGAGGCCCATCAGGGGCCAGGCCTGGGTTGGAGCCACCAGCCCCACTTCACTAAGTGCAGTGCCTGCACTCAAGAACAGCAATAAATATTTATTGGCTAAGGTTGTGATGACTTCAAGGGGTGTGGGGAAAAGGTTTCAAGATGCCATGAGATAAAAAGTAGCAGGAGGTCTGGGTGTGGTGGTAGCACATGCCTTTAATCCCAGGTCTCTGGGAGGCAGAGGTAGGTGGGTCTCTGTGAGATAGAGGCCTACCTGGTCCACATCCTGACTTTTAGGTAGGCTGGTACTAGGGAGACCCAGTCCAAAAAAGAAAAAAAAAGCCTGGGTTACATAAACGCTGGGTATGGTAAGGAAGCAGAGACAGGTGGATCTCTGTTAGATCAAGGCTAGCCTGGTCTACATAGTGAGTCCAGGCCAGCTGGGGCTACAGGGAGACCCTATCTCAAAAAGACCGAAAAAAAAAAAAAAAAAAAAAAGGTTGCAAGAGGGTGGTGACACTTCCCTGCAATGGAAGTGGGGTAAAGCAGGGAACTGTGTGCTGGTGACTTCCAGCTCTGCCTAGGGCCAGGCCAGGCCAGGCCTCAGGAGCTTTGCTGCTTGCTAGACTTTTTTGGTTCAGCTGCATCCTGATAAGGACCAGCAATTCTGCCTAAGGTTGGACAGGAGGCTGGGGGTTGCCCATATAATTAAACCCTTACTGGGGCTTGAGGTGTAGGCCAAGGGCTCTTCTGAGCTCTCCTGCTTCCCTCCCAGGCAACTGTAGCCTTCCAGCACCCAGTAAGTACAGGGTGGCCCTGACTCAGCCCTCCCATCTCTGTGACAGGAGCAGGGTCCCATCTCTGCCAGAGGCCTCTCCATCCATCTTGGAGTCTCAGAATTTCTTCCTACTACCACCTAGCATAGGCACAGATGGTCTGCCAGATGGACAGACGCTGAGCCCTGAGGGGGTCTGCTCCGGGCCTGGCCGATGAACAGATAGGGAGTTAGAAGGGCAGGGTGGGACGCATACCTGCTATGGGCCTGGGCCCTTGGCCGGGGACTGTCGCTAGCAGCATCAAGATCCAAGGCCAGACGGCAAGCTTCATGGTGCAGCCTGTGTATGCTGCCAGCAGGGAGCTCAGTGGCTCAGAGGTTGCGGGACAGGCTCACTCAGTGTTTTCCTTGGCCCCGCCTCCTTTCCCTCCCAGCACCACCCTTCTCATCCCCTTCCCTCTCCCCTCCTCTCCTCAGTTCTTAGTCCCCTCTCAAAGTCCACAGGTACCTGTGTGGACCAGCAGAGGACCTGCCTCGTTAGCACATTCTTGTCCTGTCATCTCAGCCCCAGGACCCTGTGTGAGAATGAGGGGCTGGAGTCTTCAGCTGCAAGACCTTTGGCACGTGACAAGCCGGATGTTCAGAGGCTGCAGCTCAGACCCTGGGTCCCAGCCCAGTCCTGGATGCAGGGCCTGCGGGGCGGGGCTGTGCCAGAAATTGGCCGGATCCCAGCCCTGATGCCCTCTGGATAGACCTAGTCCAACCGGGAGCGGGAGGTGGTGTTTGTTGCTAATCCCTTCTCTGTCTGAGACACAGATGAGGGAGCAAGCATGAATCTGCTTGTGGTTCAAGTGCACAGTACAGACCTGAGACTGGTGCCTTCCTGGCAGGCTCCATAGTCACAGCCCAGGAAGAGGAGCCCAGGGACAAGGGCAGCCCAGTCCCAGCCCAAGCCCCAGTGCTATTACTTGGGAGGTTTATATCCTCAGGGCTCCCTCCCTGAGCTTCCACTGAAGAGGAAACAAGCCTGATGCAGACCCCCTGGTGGCTTTCCTGAGTCCCTAATGCCAGGGTGGGCCATGAAGGCCCCCAAGCCTGGGACCCTCAACTCAGGGTTTGTCAACCCGTCCTAACATCAGGATAGGCAGGCTGCAGTTTCTCAATGCAGGGCACATTCACTAGCCTCGAAGGGAGAGGGGAGCTAGTCAGGAGGGCTTGTGAGCTGAAGTCGTCTGGCCTGTGATCTGGGCCCTGCCCCTCTAGCTTAGGTGTGACTGTCCAGTACCGGTCATAGTTGGAGGCCACCTATGGGGCTCCCGTGGGTCTCTGAGTGTCAGAGGAAGTCTGTGGTGGAGTGGGAACTGAGCTGCCTCTAAGGCAGTCTTGCCCCTGTACCCCACAGGCCTATTTGGTGAGAAGGCTACAGGCCCCTCCCAGTGGGGAAAAAAGTCCTTAAATTACCACAGGGTGCTCTGTGGGTGAGTGCCCTTGTGTGAACACTGAGGTACTGTCATTCCAATCATCCCAAGCCCAGGACTGAGGGTGCTCTCTACTGGAGGCGGGGAGGGCAGGGAGGGCAGAGGCGCTGCCTGCCTGACTGCGGACTCATTTCTTGGCTCTCCAGTCGGCAGATCTGGCAAGGACCCATTTTGGGCTGCCAGGTTTCTAGCTCCAAATGGCCTGGTCTAGGGACCCAGGGCCTAGTCCACAGTTCCTTCAGGGTTGTCATACAAAAGCATAACTCTCACCTCAAAGGGGATAAGAAGTAGTTTATTCTGGGGCCAAATATGAGTGACCACTGCCCAGGAACACAGATTCAGGTTTCCCCAAATTCCATGTTCCAACGTGGTAACTGTTTCATTAATTTTTTTTTTTTTTTTTTGGTGTTTTTGAGACAGGGTCTCGCTGTAGCCCCAGCTGTCCTGGAACTCACTATGTAGACCAGGCTGGCCTTGAACTCACAGAGATCCACCTGCCTCTGCCTCCCAAGTGCTGGGATTAAAGGCAAGCGCCACCACGCCCGGCTTTTTTAATCTTTTTGAGACAGGGTCTCTCTGTAGCCCAAGCTGGCTTGGAACTCACTATGTAGACCAGCCTGGCTTTGATCTCACAGAGATCTGCCTGCCTCTGCTAACTCTAACTCTAGTAGCTCTTATCTGTGGATAATGACTTTTTTTGTTTTATTATATTGGTATCAAACCAGATTTAGTTTGGAAAAATAAATGAAACCTAGAAGAAATTATACAACAACACAATATTCTTTAAATGTTCTTCTAACAAGAATGTCTTTACTTATATAACAAATATTAATAGCATTAATAGAAACAAGAGGTTAAACCTGTTAGAAAACTGGATATTTTATAGGCCTTGAAGACATAACCAAATGCTTTTTTTTTTTTGACAGAGTCTTCCTATAGCCCCAGCTGGCCTGGTACTACATAGACCAGGCTGACCTTGAATTTACACAGATCTGCCCACCTCTACCTCCTGAGTGCTGAGATTAAAGGCTGGCACCACCACAGCCAGTCCCTAACCAAATACTTTTTAAAAATTTTAATCATTAGAAATGGAAACAGGCCAGGAGTGGTGGCGCACGCCTTTAATCCCAATTCCAGGCCAGCTGAGGCTACAGGGAGACCCTGTCTCAAAAAGAATTTGAACCAGGCGTGGTGGTGCACGCCTTTAATCCCAGCACCTGGGAGGCAGAGGCAGGCGGATCTCTGTGAGTTCAAAGCCAGCCTGGTCTACATAGTGAGTTCCAGGACAGCTGGGACTACAGGGAGACCCTGTCTCAAAAACACCAAAAAAAAAAAAAAAAAAAAAGAATTTGAAAGCTGACTTTTTATTCAAATTGTACTGAATTTTTATAAAGAGTGAAAACACTTGAATCTTTTAAACATGAAAACTAGTTAATGTAGGGGTTTTGGGTAGGCAAATAATTATGAAAAAAACATAATTAATGAAAGGAAATAACATCATTGTTTATAGCAATTCAAACCAAAAATAGCATTTTTTTATTATTTAGGAATATACCAAGTGAAATATTAAATATTAAAACTGTTTAAAATAGCTAACTACAAAAGAGGTTAAGGAACAACAATGAGAGAAATGTTCAGTTACTTGGGGGTACTGGATTGTCAGTTAACTGAAGATGAGTCCCATCTAGCATCTCTGATGTCCACATGGATGAGTTCTTAGATGAAGTTGGCACATGAGACTTAAAATTCATCTCCTTGAATTTTGTAGTATAGGAGCAAATTAGCAGTACCTGGATACAGTCTGTTCTCTCCAGTTGAATGGAGTGTTTGATGTGATGTTTTTTTTTTCATTGATGAAATCCTCTGGTTTTCTTTATCCTTCAAGGAAGATGCTGCAACTAATTCTGAATTTTCAGTAATCCAAGCCAATTAATACTTAAGAAAAACTTTTTTGGATTATTGTTGCAAACAGAGAATCAAGCATTAATTTGACCTTAAACATTTAATAACCTTTATACTATAATCAACTTAATTATATAATCCTATTTTAAGCTCTATTTTCTTAATCTTTCTACAACATACTTTAATCTCTTAACATTATTTTCATCTATTTCGGAATAACTCCTTTTAATCCAAAAGCATTTTTTTAAAAACTTTCCTTTGCCCAAAATGTTATCTCAGACCTCTAACCTTTCGATCTCTTTTTAACCTTGTTTTTATTTAATATTTATTATTTTTATTTTATGTGTATGAGGGTACTTCCTGCATGTATGTGAGTGCACCCGTGTCGTGCAATGCCGCAGAGGTCAGAAGAGGGGGTCAGAGTCCCCTGGAACTGGAGTTAAGGAGAGTTTGTAGCTGCCATGTGGATGCTGGGAACTGAACCTGGGTCCTCTGCAAGAGCAGTCAGTACTCTTAACCACTGGGCCATCTCTCCAGCCCCATCATTGTTTTCTTTTAATAGAAAATTTAGAGAAATTTTAATAAGATAATTTTAAATGAAAATCCAGTAGGCTATATCTAAAACATAGAAAACATGATTATCTTAAATATCTAACAATAATACAGGTAAAACATATTAATAGGCTATATCTGGTTTCCTGTTTCCCTCTGCTTTGTGAACTGAAACCATGAGGCTGTCTTGCTGGGGGTGCTCCTTGGGTTTTGTGTGCTGATTTATGCCAATGAAAACTTGCTTGTAGAATGTTCTGAATTCTGGCTCCTTGTCAAAGTTAGAAGAGTACCTTTTGTGGATGAGCTGTTCCTCGTTTTATGAGTTGTATCTGGGGATTGGCTGCTCTATAAGCAGAATCCTGCCTGACTTCTTTGAGTTCATCTACCCTGTTACCTCTTGTGGCACCAGGACACAAAAAGCTTAGATTCACCTTTACAAAAAACAGGTAGGCGGGTGTGGTGGCGCACGGCTTTAATCTCAGCACTCGGGAGGCAGAGGCAGGCAGATCTCTCGAGTTCGAGGCCAGCCTGGTCTCCATAGCGAATCCAGGCCAGCCTGGGCTACAGGGAGACCCTGTCTCAAAAAGACCAAAAAGGAAAAAAAAAAAAAAACAGGTAAAAACAGAAGTTTATTTGGGCAAACAAGTCAACGACCATTGGTAATAAACTCAACATCTCAAGCACAAAATTTGGGGGTTCAACCAGGATATCAATCAAAAACAAGTACTTGTTTCTTCATTGGACTACCTAATTTTCCTTCAGTCTTAGGTGGATGAATGGAGCTATAAATATGAATGATTAAGGAAGCCTTAATAACCTTGATATTAATAACCTCAACTATCTGAGGATGACATACCTTTTCAAAGTTGAAGGAATATCAATGGATGTTCACTTTTTTGAGCATATATATATATATATATATATATATATTACTTTATGTGTATGAGTGTGTTGCCTGCATGTATGTTGAGTGCACCCATGTTGTGCCAATGCTGCAGCTGTCAGAAGAGGGTTTCCCTAGAACTGGAGTTAAGGACAGTTCATAGCCACCATGTGGGTGCTGCGAATCAAACCTGGGTCCTCTGAAAGAGCAGTCAGTGCTCTTAACCACCGAACCATCTCTCCAGCCCCTTTTTTAGCATTTTAAAATGAGTTTGCTGTTCAGTATGTTTATTTGAGAAATCTCATTTTACCTACCAAACTTTAAAAATTGTAACAAGTGCATTTTTTTAAAGAAACAAAGTTTTTGAATATAAAAATAGTATTTTTTATAAACAACTAATTATTAAATATGTAATTATAATAGGCACTTTGAAAATATTTGCTAAAAAGCATTCACTCCTCATTAGAGTTTGAGGCATTCAAAAGCTAAAATTTTGGCATTTGACTTTATTTATTTATGCTACTTGTTTACCTTTGTAGTAAATATGTTAATCATTTGATAAGTATTTAGTTACACTTTTAATTTAAATCATAGATGAACAATTATCTCAAATATAATGTAACATTAAGATTATCTATAGCCGGGCGTGGTGGCACACGCCTGTAGTCCCAGCACTTGGGAGGCAGAGGCAGGCAGATCTCTGTGAGTTCCAGGCCAGCCTGGTCTACATAGTGAGTTCCAGGACAGCTGGGGCTACAGGGAGACCCTACTTCAAAAAGCCAAAAAAAAAAAAAATTATCTATAATCTTTAAGATATCTTAAACCTTAAGATGTCTTTGTAAGCCTTGAAGCAGGTTTTTAGAAATGACGTTTTCTTTTTAAATATTTAGAGCTCTTTTTACATTGTCTTGGCCAAGATGTGAACCTTGAGAAATCTGACTGTTGGCTTTAAAGAGGTAAGTATTGCTAAAAAAATGTCCTAAAATGCTTATAAGTATATAACATACAGACAAAAAAAGCAAAGATAAGTGATTTTTCTGAATCCTTGGAATGAAGAGTTTAGTATATAGGAGAGCTTGTTATAGAACCAGAATTGAGACAAGGATCAAAGAGATAACATCTTGACCAGAACTGTAAATTTAGTATATCTTGTCTTTAAAAGATTCTTTAAATATTTAAACTTAAAAACTCATGTTAATCTCTAGATTTAAAAGATCTTGGACCATTAGTCACTTCTGTTTTTCCAAAGTAGTCACAATGACTTCATATTCTCAATTGGCATACTGGACATGTGGGCAAGCTAACTTGTCTTGGAGTTGGGACCTCTTCCCTTGAAATTTTAGTTTTACTGTGAGCCGAAAAGAAGTGGGGCTAATTTAACGATTCCAGTTCACATGAATGCTTCCTTAAAAGCCAATTTGATACCAAGAAAAAAATTTTTTTAAACATAAGCTCATGTAGACAGTACATACATAATCATATATGAGTTTTTTGTTAGGGTTCCAAACAGCAGCAGTTTCCCCCCTCCCCAACAGGGACCTCACCTTGACCTTTGGAGTCAAGGGAAACAAACTCTGCTGAGAAGCAGCCTGCCTTTCCTTTGACCTCCATTTCCTCTGATCTCCAAAGATAAGATAAGCAGATTCTACCTGTTAACCAGAGATTTTAGAAGCTGTTTATCACAACAGCTTTTCTCTTATCTTAAGAGGGAAAAAGTAAACACTTCCAGACCCTAATCCTGCCTGCTTTTCCTTCTTCCCCCTCCCTGATTTCTCCCCCGAACATTCCCCCCTTCCACACCCTAAAGCCCCCATATATAAAGTCCCAGCTCACAACCCGTGGGCGGACATCTTTCCCTGATATCTTTCCCTTCCCTTCCCTTCCTTCCCATCTTTCCCTTCGCTGACATCTTTCCCTTCCCCAAGGGAAAGGTGCCCCGTGCGAAATAAATCTGTATCCCGCTGAGAATTCCATCTGTGCCTCGGTGCCTCCTCCATCCGCTAGTGCTCTCCACCGCACTCTCTCCAACATTTTTACCTATCATTTTTTAGCAACCAAGATCTTGTAATTATTTTTGTTGAGATTGTATCTCCCATAATCCTTATTGTGGAAAGGAAATTTAATACAAAAATCTTTAGCAAACACGTGTATCCAGTTTTACATGTAGTCTAGCATTAATAAAAACCTTACTTTTGCCAGGCATGGTGGTAAACCTTACTTTTGCCAGGCATGGTGGTATACACCTTTAATCCCAGTACTCAGGAGCAGAGGCAGGCAGATCTCTGTGAGTTCAAGGTCAGTCTGGTCTACATAGCAAGTTCAGGCCAGCTGGGGCTACAGGGAGACCCTGTCTCAAAAAGACAAAAACAAACAAAACAAAACCTTACCTTTATTAATTTTTTATTGAAAAACCTTACTTTTGTGATGAGGGACTTCAAGACTGACCATAGCTACGCTGGATTACAAGCAGGCCCCAACTAAGTAGTTTAAAAAAAAAAGAGGTTCAAGCTATCTACACTAAGGTGTAGGCCTACACTAAGGTTGACATGCACCTGGCTACCCTGCCAACAGCAGATTTATGGCTTCTGTAGGTAATGGTTGGCTTGCTTTTGCAGAGGGTAAGTGTTGTTTTACAGAATAGAAAGTTAGGGGGGCTTTTCATCCCCAAGCATGGGAACTTAAACTTTTTGCCCCTGGATGTAGTTTTTCTGTATAAAAGCTTATCCTAGAGATGGCTCAGGACTGCAATTGGGAACATCATGATTGACCAGTGTAGTTCCCAGCTGACTATAGAAAAATATAAAAGGTTTTCTTTTGGTAAATTATTTGTGTGTGTCTGTGTGGTCTTCTCTGGTGAAATGACATTATAACTTTTAAAAAATTTTTATTATTTTTATTTATGTGTATGAGTGTATTGCCTGCATGTGTGTAAGTGCACCTGTGTCCTGCAATGCCTCTGAGGTCAGAATTGCAGTTATAGATGGTTGTTAGCCACCATTTGGGTGCTGGGAATTTAACCTGTGTCTGCTGCAAGAGCAGTCAGTGCTTTTAACCGCTGAGTCATCTCTCCAGCCTGACATCATAACACTTTTAATAGTTTCATAGTAGGATATATATATCATTAAATTTTATAGCTTAATAAAACTTATGATTTTAATGAATGTTGGTTTTTGTATAAACAATTAACATTTAAGCGTTTTGTGAAATACTTAATAGACCCAAAGATATTGTTTAATAGGTAAGATGTTTGGAGTACTCAAGTTTCTAAGGCAGTATGTATTTATCAGGCCTTTTAATACAGTAGTAAAATGCATTTATAAACCTGCACATGTGCATTTTATTCTGGCATCTGGCATGCAAAAAAAAATCCTAATAATTTTAGTACAGAATTTAAGAAGAGTGAAAAAACACTGAAGTGGCTACAGTTCATTAAAAAATGTTTTGACACAAACAGCACACGAAAAGACACACAGTATAATTACGTGAAATCTAGGTGCACCAAGGGCAGGAAGGTAGAAAACTTGTATTTCTAGCTCTTTAAGACGTTAGAAAGCATAGTGACCTAAAATAAAAGGTAAAGTTTGCCATGTAGATATAGGGTCATACCACTTTTTCTTTTTAAGAGCTAATTTCTTTTTTTCAAGACCTAAATAACTGAGGGGTGTTAGAAATAAAATCTGAGCCTCAAGGACCTTATCAATACCACACAAAGAACACATGGTCAAAGCAAAAGTAACATGGCAAGGCAGATTTTACTTTTGCATAAGGGTGTGTTGCATGTTCAGTCAGATCCAGTTTAAAAGAATCTGCTTAAAGGGAGAAGAGCTCTGTTTTCCCAGGCAGGTTCAGAAAGGCATCATAGCCTTTCCTAAAACAAGTCTTACACGGTATGGTGGGATTAAAAGATTAGACTATTCCTTATCATAACCCAAGTTCTAAGTTTTTATTTTTATTTCTTGGTCTTTTTGAGACAGGGTCTCTCTGCTGCCCCAGCTGTCCTGGAACTTACTATGTAGACCAGGCTGGCCTTGAACTCACAGAGATCCACATGCCTCTGCCTCCTGGGTCACTGAGTCACCACATCCAGCTAACCAAGTTTGAAGTTTTACAGGGTTTGAAAGAGTAATATTTATTATTTCTTACAGGGAGACATAACTGCCTTTACATATGAAACCAGCAGAGCTCCCCTTGTCTAAGTTATTAGCATGACATAAATCAAAAGTGACAGGAAGGACGGTAAAGGAAACATTAAGACTTCAGGTTAAGAATAAACAAAATTTAAAAGCAGTTATGGGATAACTGTTTCATGAAATTTTTATAGTAACAGAACAAAGAAAAATCATAAATCAAGACACTTCAAATAAATTGGTGGAAAGAGTAAGTAGGCAGATACAGTAAAAGAGAAATCTCAGGTATAGACTTCAGATGCTGATGATGTTCTTGTCTTTTGATTGGTAGGGACTGTTCCTTTTGTTAATACATTTTGTTAGACAACAGAGGTGGGCAAGGAGTGACTGTTTAAGGCTTAGATAAAATGTGCATAGGCTTTGGATTTGCAACATTCCAAACTTTCTAGTCACTGAAGGGCTAAGCAGTTGGTCATCAGCTTTCCAGGAAATTCAGTCCAAGATCCAGGATTTTCTGGGAACTTTTTCACTCACAGGGTTGAGGGCATGTGCTCAGCATGAGCACAGGTAACTAAAGGGTACCTGCACTGGTTAGCTTTTGTCAACTTGACACAAACCTAGATATACCTTGGAAGGGGGAATCTCAAATAAGGAATTTCATCCATCAGATCTGCCTGTGGGACATTTTCTTTTTTATTTTATGAATGTATTGCCTGCCTGTATGTAAGTGCTCCCATGTTCTGCAATGCCTGCAAAGGTCAGAAAAGGGCACCAGATCCCCTGAAAGTAGACTTACAGATGGTTGTTAGCCACCATGTGGGTGCTGGGAACAGAACCTGGGTCTTCTGCAAGAGTAGCCAGTGCCCTTAACTACTGAGCCATCTCTCTAGCCTCATTAAAAAAACTGAGCTGGGCATGGCGGTGCGCGTCTTTAATCCCAGCACTCGGGAGGCAGAGGCAGGCAGATCTCTGTGAGTTCAAGGCCAGCCTGGTCTCCATAGTGAATCCAGGACAGCTGGGGCTACAGGGAGACCATGTCTCAAAAAGATTTAAAAAAAAAACAAAACTTTGAGCCAGATGTAATGGCACATGCCTTTATTCCCAGCACTGGGGAGGCAGAGGCACATGGATCTCTGCGAGTTCAAGACCAGCCTGGTTTACATAGCTAGTTCAAGTTCCAGGCCAGCTGGGGGTGCAGGGAAGACTTTGTCTCAAAAAGACTTAAAAAAAAAAAAAAAAAAAAAAAAAAAAAAAAAAAAAAAAAGGCAAGTCAAGGGGAGCAAGAAATTCCTCCATGGTCTATGCTTCAGTTCCTGCCTCCAGATTTCCAGATTTCTATTTTGACTTCCCTTAATGATGGATTGTGACCCAGGTGTTGTAAGCTGAAATAAACCCTTTCTTCCCCAAGTTGCTTTTGGTTGTGGTGGTTATCACAGAAACAGAATGCAAACTAGAAGTACTCCATCTCCATCCTAGCCTAAAGCTTGGGAGGCAGGGCACACATGGGGCTCTGAGGTGTTGTGTGAGAGTGCTATATGCTATGGGTCCCTGCAACTAAAGTGTCCCCGAAACTAATGGCATGGGGTCTAGGAGGACAGAGCCCAGTATCATGGTTTGCTTAATGTTCTGTTGTGGTCTTAAAACTCTGAACTTCAAGCCAGGTACATGCCTGCAACCTCAGCTAAGGCACAATGATTGTGAATCCAAAGCCTGTCTAGGCTACATAGTGAGACTCTGACTCAACCTGTTCCCCACAAATCTTAATTTTTGAACAAAGCAGCCTGCATATATCTTGCGCTGGTCTCCATACTTAATGTAGCTGACCCTGTCTGGGAGTACTATGCGAAGCGTCCCTCTTCCTGATGACCCCTTTCTTCCCCTGCCCCCAGCTCCCCACTGCCATTTCTGTAGCACCACCAAGGCTGGACCCTCTCTGTGGCCGCCCACCCTACACTTCAGAAGCTCTAGGGTACCCAACAGTCTTTTAGATCCCAGTCCAGCCTCATCCAGAGAGGTCTGTCCCATACCTGCAGTCTCCTGGGGCGTCTAGGGCTACATCAGCTCTACAAGTCTAAGAACTTGGGATACTGATACTCTGAGGGAAGCTCCAGTCCCTTCTCCAGGTACCCCCCAAGGTGAGCAAAGAGGCAAAAATCTTTCATTATTCCATCTTTATTAGAAAAGAAAACAAAAAAAGATGTGGGATGAACCAGGTCCTAGATGATCTCTCCACCAGGACCTAAGAAGAACCTGGCCAGCTCGGCTTGCTAAAAAGTCAACATTGCATAAAAAAAGTATTCCGCCCTGGCTGTGCAGATCATGACCAGTCCATCCTCACACGGCTCAGACAGGTCTGGTCTTCCTTTGGACTACCACACCACAAACAAGCAGGGACAGTCCATGTCTGGGAGCAGGGATGCTACGAACGGGCAGGACAGGCTTGGGAGACCATGGAGAATGGTACATCGCATGGGCTTCTGGCCCTGCCCAGGGTGTGGACCAAAGGGGCATTCCAGGCCTAGCTCTTCCCCATCTGGGTGAACCCTATCATATGTCCATGTAGTCATCATCCTCATCTGTCTCACTCTCCAGTGAGGACTCCTGGCTGGATGTCTCCAGGACCTCCAGGGCTGGCTGGCACAGTCTCTCCTTCCTCACATTGGCAGCTGATTGGGCAGACAGGATAGCCGACTGCAGGCAGGGCAGGGCATAGTCAGGACAGCCTGGCCCTGCCCCAAGCTTCTTGACCTTAATCTAAACTCTTACCCAGGGCCCCTAGTACCTGAGCCCCTGCACAGGTCTCCCAGTAACCCAAGCCCCATCCCAGACCCCCCCCCCGCAGTAATCTGAGCCCCTGCCCAGGTCCCCTGCCTAGTACCCATGGTCACCTTCAGCTTCTGCTTGGTCTCCTCCGAGATGCTGCCTTTGGGGGAAAGCAGGGTTGGGGTAGGCGGTGTGACGGTGATCTCAGGAGGAAACTTGGTGGTGGCCGAAGGGATCACCAGCTTTGGCATGTTGGGCAGGAAGCGGGACTTGGCCCTGCTGGATTCAGCCTTGCCTTGATGGCTCTCTGGTGTCTGGGCATTTCCACTGCAGGGGACCTTAGTGCTGGTGACTGTTGGAGACCTTAGTTTGAGTTTCACTCACAGCTTGTCTGCCTGCCTCCCCACCTGCTAAGAACTCAGTTTCCCCTATGGAAGACAGAGGGGCTCAGATCATGTATATCTTTCTATCCTGCTTGTGTTGACTATTAGGGTCCCAGGTTCTACTCTGGTTGCAAACCTTGGCATGTTCGGACTATACCTACACCTAGGAGCACCCTGGGCTCTCAGGAGCATCCGAAGATCCCACGAGCTTTTCTGAGCTTTCCTGGGGATCTGAGGGCTCCTCTGGCACACCTGCATCAACTGTTGTCTTCTAAACTCTTCTAAACACATGTCCTGTTGCTGCCCATCCCCAGGGAGGACACTGAGGCCCAGAGCTGGTCTCTTAGCCAGGTGTAGTCACTTGAGCTGGCCCCAGTGAGTATACTTTTCTTTCATACTCCAGGACAAGCAAGGCTGTGCCTACCTGGAGCCTGGAGGCCTGACTGCCTGAATGGAAGGCCACTGCAGGCTGCAACTCTGGAACCTGGCAGCCTCCAGGGAGCTCCATGAACTGGGAGCAACCTAGCTGTCTGGCATGGCTCCACATTCTTTCAGCCCCATTGCTTTAAAAGGAGTGGGAGCTTATTCAGAGCCCTGCCTGGTTCTCATGGGCTGGCGCCAGGTCCTGCCATCCTGAGTGGTCTGTGGGAGGCCTAGCCAAGAGGTCCCAAGGGGCCTGACTGGGTAGAGTGGCTAGTAGGAATAAGCCAGAGAAAGTATGTCTGTGGTCTGTCTCAGGTGCCTATAGGGGCATCTCAGTGACAGGGCCCAAGCAAGGCTCCTGCCCTCAGTATGACCCTTTTGTGGAGATGGGGTAAAATGAGGTTTGGGGCCCTGATAATGGTTTACAGCAGACTCTGACCAGGGCTTTTCCCCTTATTTTTTCCTGAGCTTTGCACTGCCCTGCTGTTCCTTCTATCCACCAGGCTGGCCCCTCCCATGGCTGTCATCTGTGAGCAACCTGGTGGGAGCTGGTGCTGGGCTGCTCCCAACTGGCCTTACCTTGGCTGCAGGTGGGCTCAGCGCATGTCTGACGGGCAGCCTCCACTGACCAGCAGTGCTGCTCTGCTAGGGGACCAGTGGGAGCCATCTTCACCTGCTGACTTCGCCGTGGCTCCTGGGGCGGAAAGCTGGCGCCTTCTGCCACTCCTGCCAGCTCTTCTTCCTCTGTGGAGACACAGGCCAGCTGCAGGTGACATACTCCATGGGGAAAGCCCTCCTTCCTGGCACCTATGTTTCCGTGCTTGGCCTTGTGCCTAGGCTATGCCCTGGGATACACAGTAGGGGAATGTGGGCAACATGGGGATCCTGGGATAAGGTGGCTCTCCATCCCCACAGGAGCACCTAGGGACCAGCAGACACTCTCTGGGACAACTGCTTGGAGACACAGGTAGGCACTTTCAGGAAATCTATCACCTCCCAAGTACGAGTAGCTTTATGGCTCACACAGCAGAAACCATAATTGGAGATTACACAGCCCCTGGACCAAGACATGGCTCTGAGGGGGTGGATTTATGTGTAAGGTACCTCCTCTCTCCTCTAGCTCACAGGGATGGAGATCAGAACTGGAGTTATAACCACCAAAGCCACCAACTAAGACCAAAGTAGCCAGAGAACAGGAGGGCAAGGTGTCTTCCTCCCAGACCAAAAACCTGCTTCCCTGCAACAAGGCGAGGGCTAGGACCTTGCTAATTGTGCCAAAGACTGGATGGAACTACAGGCAACAGCTGTACTGAGATTACCAGTCAGGTCATTACTCAGCCTTGATCTGAGGGATCTTAGGCCACCTCAGAATGTGTCTCCCAGCTCCCCAAAGCTTTAGTAATCTCCCAGGTGGCTCCCACCTTGCTGCTCACTCAAGCACATTGGTTGTCCAGACTCCCAACCCTCCAATCAGCAACAGCCAACCCTTCCTCCAGCGGGGAAAGCTGGCTCCCCTTCTTGGCCAGTAGGGCAAAGGCAGAACCTGAGGGTCACTGAGCTGCCCTCTAAGTCTCCACAGAGCAGAGCTGCTCCAGGGTCTGGAGATCTTTTCTTTCCTCTTCCCTGTCTTTGTTAGAGAGTTCTTGCTATGTAGCCCAGGCCAGCTTCAGTCTCCCAAGAAAGGTAGGTACCATCACACCCAGCGTGGAGTAGGCCTTATCTTATCTTATCTGACCTGGGCCACTCCATCTTTGTCTCAATGTACACAAAAGCTGGCATCTTGGAGCACCTTAGGAATCTCCTCCTGAAGCATTCCCAGTACCACCTCCCACTTGCAGGGCAGGACACTGGGTACACACCCATCAAGCTGCCCTTCCTGGGTCCTAACCCAAGGATATGCCCTTCCATAATGGGTAGCACTCCACTTTATGTGGCTGGATACTTCTCTTAAGCAGGAGTTTCCTGAGTAGCGGGTGTCAGGACACACAGGTAGGAAGGGCCAATGTCTGGCTTTTTTGAGCTGGGTGTGGTGGCCCATGCCTGTGATCCCAACACTTGGGAGGTGGAGATAGTAAGATTGTCACAAGCTGGAAGCCAGCCTGGATTACATGAGACTCTGCCTCAAGAAGCCAAAACTCAAACATATAATACAAAACACCCAAAAGGTATCTGGCTTTCTAGCTGACAGGGGTTAAGTCAGGACTGACTCTAGGCAAAAGTCCTCCCCAAACCAGGATATGTGTGTGTATACATACACACAATATTTATATTTCTATAAACAAACATCTATCTATCTATCTATCTATCTATCCTATCTATCTATCATCTATCTATCATCTCTATCTATCATCTATCTATCTATCTATCTATCTATCTATCTATCTATCTATCTATCTATCTATCTATCTATCATCTATCTATCATCAATCATCAATCATCTATCTCAAGGTCTTTGTTTAATCCTAACAGCAATTGCTAGTGAGAATTTAGTTTTTTCCTTACTTCCAAATGCCTGCAGTTTGGAAAGACAGTTAAAAAACAAACTCATCATGGAATAGCACTGGACTGCCTCAGTGGACTGCATGGAGTCCAGGCCTTCTTTCTTGAGAGGACACCAGGAGGAGGGACAGTTCTGAGAGGTCTCCAGCAGAGGCTCAGACACATGGGAGATGAACTCTGGCCTTGGCAGCCTCCTCCCCTCACTGGGACTCTGCTGGACACCATTAGGACAATAGTCCTGTTCCCTGGGGCAGACTTACAGCCTGCTACTACATCTGGGATAGCTGTTCTGGGAGGTTCAAAGCCTGGTTCAGGCCCTCTCTGGACTCTTAGGATCAGTATCAGGTTGACATTACTATCCCTCAACCCTGTTTGGGGAGATTTCTCTCTACTTGCCCCCCACTGTATGCTCTTCACATGACAGCTGCAGAAAGGTGGTGGTAGAGTTAGCTTCATCAGGTGGTAGAGTCAGCTCGGGGGTAAAGTCAAAACCAGATCCTGGCTGGGGTGCACAGACATATAGCAGATGAGTTGCCCTCACACCAACACGTATGCCTAGACTCCTTTTCCTCAGGAGACCTGAGCCCCAAACCCTGACTGAGGTCCTTGGGGAGTATATCTACTCCATGGGTCCATGGTCTGTGGGTGGATAAGTGCCTCATGGGCTGGGGCTGCTTAGACAGGCAGCAGAAGGCAGGACAAGCTGGGGCTGGACACTGCCACCACCTTCTTTCTAAATGTAAAGGGCAGCACGGTAGGAGAGGCAGGGCTGCCTGCCTTGGGGAGGAGACGACACCCACCCAGGGCCTCCTTTGCGGCTGCCCTCTCAGATCTTTCATATGTACTTTGGGAGGGTGTCCTGGGGGCTTCTGTGCTCCCAGGTGGCTCAGACTTCACTTAGCCCCTCTTCCCAATCTTTTTCTACTATAGTCCCCCACACTTTTGTCACTCTATAATCACTAATGGCTTCTGTAAGCAGGCCCAGCCACACTAACATGTCATGCCCAGGGAATCTGGCTCTGCTGAGGCAGCTCTTTCCACTGAGAGTTCTTCTAGTTCCAAAGATGTAGGATGTAGGCTTAGGGGGACAAGCCTGCCCCAACCTGGTCCTAACATCACCCCAGAAAGCTCTGCGAACCACAGGGGCCACCCACCCTAGTGGGGCCACCCAATGTCAAGTGCTGAGATGGGAGTAGAGGGCAGGCTGGTCAGGGAGTGTGAGGGTACCTGAGGCCCTTTGCCAGGTCTGAGTGGGCACCTGTTTTTGCTGATAGCTGTCCCCATCCCAAGCTCATTAGAGTGCTACCCTGGTAAAAAGTCATTTAGTCTAATCTTGGGGAAGGAAACAGAAAAGGATCAACTCTGATGAATGTACACCCAGAAATACTCTTCCCCAGATTCAACCTTAATGAGATGTAACTTTTGGGGTTCTAGCCTGCTTAGGAACAGAGGTATGGGAGAGCCACAAAGAAGGCAGCCAGCCTCCAAGTGGTCTTACTGCCTTCCTGCTGTACCCACGCTAAACAATAGCTGACACCAGTATAGCAGGGCTAGGGTGTGGCCCATAGTGATGCTCAGTCCTTCTGAAACTAGGTTTTAAGAGATGCCCTTTGCCTGGCATGGTCTTGCATGCCTTTAATCCCAGTACTTGGGAGGTAGAGGCAGGTGGATCTCTGTGAGTTCAAGGCCAGCCTGGTGTACATAGTGAGTTCTAGGTCAGCTGGGGCTACAAGGAGATCCTCCATGTTGGGAGGAACTAGGGTGCCTACAGACCCACAAGGGAGGAACCAGGGCCTCAAGCCAATAGTCAGTAAAGAACTGGGGCTGTTAACCATCCAAGACCACTCAGGTGACAAACTATTGATTTGAATACAACTGTATAGGAGACCTTGAGCTAGGAGACCTTACCCACTAAGCTGCTCCTGGAGTTTCTATCAGACTCCCCAAAGTCATGAAGCACATGGGACAAACAGAGACAAGTCACCCTGAAGAGAGGGATGGGGCTGGCGAAATTGCATGAACTACTAACAGCAGCTAGCTAACTTGCCCAGTCTCTGGGCTCCCCATCCCTGCACTTTGAACTTACTACCACCACCAGACTGACACCACAGCTTTATTTATCTGCTAAGCATTATTCTAAGTCCCGCAGGGTAGTAAAAGGGCACCTGGGGGTAGAACCATCATGTAACAGCTCTTCAACTGTTCTGTTTTCTTTCTTCTTTTTGTATTTTTTCTTTTTGAGACAGGGTTTCCCCTGTAGCTCCACCTGGCCTTGAACACGGTATGTAGACCAGGCTGGCCTTGAACTCAGAGATTTGCCTGCCTCTGCCTCCTTAGTGCTGGGATTAAAAGTGTGTGTCACCACTCTTGGCCTGTTCTGTTTTCTTATATGGTACTAGGGATGGAACCCAGGGCTTTTTGGAACCTAGGCAAGTGCTCTGCCTGTAAACCTACTCCAGTCCTTTAACTGCTCTGTCCCAGGCTTTCATAGGCTCCTCTGGAACAAATGGTGAGACAGTGCAACTGTGAGTGACTGGACTAAAGATCCTACATCAACACGATCCTCCAAGTAAACTGGGGATGGTAGCTGATGAAAACTCCAGTGCTTGACACTGAGCTACAGGAAAGATTGAGAGGGGTGCATCTAACTTAGTCTCCTGTTAGTCAGTACAGCCTGGGGCTAGATGCTGATTAGGAATCTTGCTGTAGAGGGGTAGATGTTACACTGTCCAGATGAGATGGGGGACCACATAGCCAAGGTCCTATGGCTGAAGGTGGCAGCTCCAGATGAGATCCTTGATCATGAGACTATGACTGGGAAGAGAGGCAAGCGTTTAGGGATGGCTCTGGGTATGGGCAGGTGGCTGTGGTTTTGAGACACGGTAGAAGAGGCAGGAGAAGGAACCCATTAACCAGGCTGTTCTCTGCTGGGGAGGTGAACTGGCCAGGGAATATCCTTGCTATTACAGGGTCTTTGGAGGCTGATCATGGTCCTAGGGGTGCTGGGAGCCAACATGGAACATTCCATGCCTGGGGATAGACAAAGCTTGGTGCAGTCCTGGGCTGGACCTAGCCAGGCACAATCAGCCACAAAGTCAGAAAAGCACCTGTAGCAGTGAAGGGGGTGGTGCCTTGTCCATACCTCATGCTACTCACTAGTCTTGATGCTCCTTCCTCCCTGGAAGGTTCCAGACTCAGCGCTGCCTGTCTGCTGGCCACCCTGCCCAGCAGGCTGCTCTTCCAAGAGGCTCCTGGTTTTCAGAAGGAACTAGGGTTCCCACTTGATGGAACCAGCCAGGCCTTGTGCTACTTATATCCTGTCCTATGTTTTCTTTACAAGCGCATTGACCTGCCCTCATCTTGGCTGCCTTCTGCTTGTCATGCCCACAGGGGATAGATCTGGTCCTACAGACTACTGGGGCCACAAAGACTGCTGAGGTCAGGACCTTTCCATAGGAGGCCTGGTCCTCCGATAAAGCTGACCTTCCTCTGTATTGTATTGTTCTGTGGAGGAGGAAATCAGGCCAGCAGCAAATACTGCAATGGTGGTGCTTGTTCCCTCTTGTCCTCACCCCTCTCCATGCAGGGTAAACAAGGCCAGAGAGCAAGTTACAAGCGTGGCAGACACAGATGGTTCCAAATGGGGTCACCAACGCTGCTAGGAGCTGCCAACTGGATGGAAGCTGACTGCTCCTGTGGTCATCCAGGCTGGAGGGAACCCCAATACTATACAGAGGAAGCAGACTTGTCACAGCTGGTGGGGGAGTATATCTGGCTATGGTTAAGCTGAACATGGGGACCTCCGGTTGCTAGGTGGACTAGGATGGCACTCACCTGCACCCAGAGAGGTCACACTGGGAGTAGCCTCAGGCCTGTGTGGCCGGGGAGTTCCAGAGTCTATGGACAAATCTAGGGTAGAGGCTGATGCTGAGGGCGGGCAGCTGATAACAGCTGTGGCAGTAGCCAATAAAGTTTGAGGCTTGGAGTGGGGGTCACTAGGTCGCTGGAGAGTGTCAGCTGGCATGGGGTCAGGTGCTGTGGGGGCCACCGCTGCAGGAAAGAAGTTCTCTCGGCTGTCCTTGGGGTGCTTGGGGGTGGTGGGTGTATCCCCTGAGGCCTGTGGAGACAAAGGCAAGGTGAGCAACATCAAGAGGACATCCCCCTGACCATACACTGTCCTGCACATACCAGCCTAACCCAGTCCCAGAGGACACTTCATCTGGACACTAGATGCCAACATGGCACTAGGCATCACTCTGAGTGCAGCCAAGATCCCCAAGCATTCTACCAGGACA
Source organism: Nannospalax galili (assembly GCF_000622305.1). Lineage (NCBI taxonomy): Eukaryota > Metazoa > Chordata > Mammalia > Rodentia > Spalacidae > Nannospalax > Nannospalax galili. Next base: position 171,289 of record NW_008342089.1, on the reverse strand, counting down.
CAAGTAATACCAGTCTCTGGGAGACATATAGGTCATGTTGGTAGGGTCTCAGTGAGGACCTTACCTGCCCTCCACAGTGCCAGCCTAGGAGAAGCCTGTCCAATTATGTCTCTGGGATGTAGGGCCCAGTCTCAGGGCTGGTCAACCTGGGAGAGTGACTTTCTGAGGGCTACTAGTTGGAGAGTCCCAAGGGAAAAATTGCACAAGTCCATTCCCCAAGCTTGAGAGCCCCAGGCAGGTGTGTGATGCTACCAAGCTTGGTCAATCAGCCCCTTTGCCTGCAGTCTAGATTCAGAGTGCTTAGCATAGCCCTGTGGTTCCGAGAGAGTAGGACTCTTAGAGCCTCTGGATCTTTCTTCATATAATTCCCTTTGCCTTGGCAACCATTTGGGGATCTTTTCACAGTCACTCCTTCCCCAAAACCCAGCCCTTCCAGACAGGTGTGAAGACCAAGATGCCTGACAATGTACTTCAAAGTGAGGTGAGGCAGCCAATAATGGCAGGGCTGAGCCCCAAGCCCTCCAGCCCCTACCTAGCACAGACCTACTGTACTGAGATGCTCACACAAGGATAGTGGGAGTGCAAGAGTCACAAGCTTGCCAATGGGTGCCTTGGTGCTTTGAGGTTATTTGCCTTCCACCAATGATCCTTTCTGACATTTGTTTTGCTTAAAAGGTTTCATCCCCTACTCAGTGTGATGAGGAGAACCCCATGGGTTTTGCTATGTGGTAGGTGTTTAGGATAAGCCCCAGACTAGTGCTATGGGATGTTAGTCTGGTGGAGGTGGGGCAAAAGGACAGACCTGGATCTTGGCAAGGGTCTATAGCAAGGCTGGCACTGCTGTAGCCCAGGTAGCAGACACAAGGGATGGTAAGTGTTACATCCCTACCCTGTCCTCAATCAGGAGCAGCCTTGGCTGCAAGCAACTGTACTGAGCCTCTAATGAGGTCCACAGTGCCCTCCAGCTATGCATAGGGCTGCCAATGGCAACTGGGAGCTCAGAAAGCAAAATGGACACTCCCTAAGGGGCAGCTGGCTTTAAGGGCCTTGTCCTCTTCCTTAATGCTAATTAGAAGTGGGTCCAGGACAGCTATGACTGTCCTACCGGCCTTCCTCAAAGTGGAGCTTGTGGGGAAGGAGGTATGGGTGGGGTAGTTTTGGAAGTGACCTGGAACAGCACCTTATCTGTAGTCCTTACCCACTGTGATGGTCTGGGATAGCAGGGAAGGACAGGAAGCCTATTGGGGAACTTGAAGGGAGCCTCCTAAGTGGCTTCTCCAGGGAGAAAGGGTGAAGAGCAAGGAGAGGTTGGGAGGTGAGTAATAGTCCTCTGAGATGGGGCTCAAGGGAGATGTGGAGCAGAGTAGCTGGCCGTCAGATCTATCACTCCAGGCCCAGAGTGTGTGTTGTGGGAGGGCCTTGTGCAATCCCAGAAACACACCAGTGGGATCTAGGAAGTGGGTGGCAGACCACAACACTGCCAGGGAGGGTCTAAGTACTACTTGACTAGCTCTCTTCTACTTGGGCTCTGTACCCTGAAGTGACCAAAGTCCAGGCTTGATGGTGCCTAGCATCAGGCAACCTGAAATGTACGGATTCCATCCATCAGCTTTGGCCACCTTACTACCCAGCCTGGATCGTCCGGGAGTCCCTGAGAGCAACTTCTGCCCTTGCACCCACATGGTACTGATATGTACAGGCCTTGGCAGCAGGTGATCCTGTTTGACTTCCACCTCCTTCCTCTAAGGAACGAGACTGCTTTAGCCTTGACCCCTTGCCAGCACAGCACCAGCGAAAGGGAGGGTGTTTAGGGTTTCCTATGTGCATCTTGTGCTTAAGCCCTTTCAAGGTCAGACATAAGAGGGGAATGAATTGCTTCTCGGCCTTTTGGCTAAGATCAAGTGTAGTATCTGTTCTTAACAGTTTAATATCAGATACGTCCTCTATTCGAGGACAAAATATCAAATGGATTTTTGCTCTGTCCACTCCATGCATCGACCTGGTATTGTAGTATCTCTAGGACCGGTGCACCCCCTTGGGGGAGCATGGCTGTTTAAAGAAAGACTTTGTGAGCTAGAAGGAAAGTTGTTTTTGCAATTGTGAGCACTAGTAATTACGTGCAACTCAGAAAATATCTGCCATCATGCAGCAATACTCACATACACATAAGTAGATAAGAGGGGGAAAAAAAAGAGTTTATGAAGCTAAATAAAAAGGCGTTTCCTGCTACGGAAAAATAAATAAATAAAAAAAGATAGGTATGGTGGTGTCCTATAATCCTAGCACTTAGGAAGCTGAGAAAGGAGGACTGCTGTGAGTTACAGTCCAGCCTGGGCTACATATCAAGTGCTAAGCCAGAGCTAAGGACTAAGACCTTGCCTTAAAAAAAAGTTGGTATAGCCAGGCATGGTGGCACATGCCTGTAGTCCCAGCACTTGGGAGGCAGAGGCAGGCGGATCTCTGTGAGTTCAAGGCCAGCCTGGTCTACATAGTGAGTTCCAGGACAGCTGGGGCTACAGGGAGACCCTGCTTCAAAAAGACAAAAAAAAAAAAAAAAAAAAGTTGGTATAGCCTTCCTGTTAGTGATCAATGCCAACATGTCATCACAATGGGCAGCAGTCACAGCCTACCTGCCTCACCAGGACTGGTGCAGGGGGATCACCAGGCTGAACCCCACAGACACTAGATACCAACATGGCACTATGGCATCACTGAGTGCAGCCAACAAGATCCCTAAGCATTCTACCAGGACACAAGTATCAGTCTCACCTGATACATGGAGTGGGAGGTAGAAGTGAGGGCCACCAAGAGGCCGTGGGCACGAGGCTGTGCATTTTGGCTACATGGGCAATAATCAAGTAGTGAGGCCCACTAGTTGGTTGGTCAATCCTGATTCTCATTTGGGGAACTGACCCACAGCTCACATCTCAAAAGTGAATCCCTGGCTGGGCGTGGTGGCCCATGCCTTTAATCCCAGCACTTGGGAGGCAGAGGCAGGTAAATCTCTGTTACTTCCAGGCCAGCTGGGGCTATAGGAAGACCTTGTCTCAAAAAAGAAAAGGGCGAAACAAAAGTGAATCCCTAGACTTCCTTAGACCTAGGGTCTGGGTAGTGTTAATAGCCTCATGATCCATTCTACCAAGAAGCAGTCGGTCTGGACCCCTAAGATGTCAGCTGCTGGAGCTTCTGTGACAAGGTGGTCCAAAGCAACTAGGTTACCCCTGGGGATAAGAAGTTGGACCTGCAGTGACACATGGGCAGTGACCATGACCACTAACAAGAAGGCTGCTCTGACTTCTTTTTTTGAGACAAGAACAAGCCACCATCCTGACCTGTAAGGCTTTCAAGGCTTTAGGGGTAGCTCTTAGACCTGCTAGGCCTGCCTCCCTCCTCTCAGCTTCTCCTGGGCCTTTCTCTTGCAAGACTCAACACAAGCCCAACCTCAACCCTGAAGGGCCTCTCCCAGACCATCCCAGGAGGGTCTCACTCCCACCTTTATCCCAGCATGACAGCCTCTGCTACCATCTTTCTGGGACCCTGCCATCCCCTCCTGGCCCTTCTAACAGCTCCCTCCCCTGCCTCATAAGCTTGCCTTGGGATGAGCCCCTGATCCATATCACTTGTTCTCCATTGAGTGACCCCTGCATAGGCTCTGCCTCTACCCAATATCTCTGGTCACTGTGATCCTAGTCAGCTTGCCTCTGGTATCACTTCTCTACCAGTCACAAAGGTAAGGCCCTGTCTAGCTGAAGCCAGTTGGCCAGGTGCTGTCCTTCCTGCTTATGAAAAGGGAACCAAAGCATAACCCCTTAGGTCATATACTCACATATGTCTGAGAAATGGGTCTGAGCCCTGTTAGAGGACTACAACTTTGGGGTGGTGCCCCACCAACCAGAGGCCTAGACACCTGCTCTTCTGCCCTTGGCCCATCTCAGGAACCAGCTCCAGGACATACTTACTTCTGGGCCTATAGTTCAAGGTTTGGTGTAGGGCCGGACCTGCAGCAAGGGCTGGCATAGGATAGGTGGAGCTTACCTGCCTCTGGGCAGAAGCCCCAAGGTGGACTTGACAGAACTTCACAGCCTGTTCCAGCGCAGCCTCCTCATCCACCTGAGCAGAGATGCCTGAGGTCAGAGAACCTGGGCCACTGTGCTTGGCCAGCTCCCTGCCCTCTTTCCCTAGACAACATATTGGACTAGCCCATGAAGGGGACTCTCTCCTATGTAAGCTCTCCTCAGTGTGGCCCTGTTGATGCCAAGACTGGTCTTAGCCAACCCTCTAGCCACAGTAAGTTAATTTCTATGGCTAATTATTTATGTCCTCAGGGGCCAACACTAACAGGAGGCCTCAGACCACAACTAGGGCGAGCTGGGCTTAGTGGTACATGTTCTTTTTATTTATTATTATTATTTTTTTGTCTTTTATCTTTTGTGGCTTTTTTGAGGCAGGGTCTCCCTGTAGCCCCAGTTGGCCTGGAACTTGGTATGCAGACCAGGCTGGCCTTGAACTCATAGAGATCCACCTGTCTCTGCCTCCCGAGTATTGGGATTAAAGGTGTGGGCCACCATACCCATGGTGGTACATATTCTTAAAGCCAGCATAGGTCGGCCTTAGCTACAAAGCAAGACCCTGTCTCAGAACCAAACAAAATAAACCAAAAACCAAAACAAAAACCAGCAAAATAAAACAAAACAACGGCTGGAGAGATGGCTCTGCAGTTAAGATCATTTGCTGCTCTTGCAGAGGACCCAGCTGTTAGAGGATCTGACATTCTCTTCTGGCCTCCTCGGTACTACACGTATGTGGTATACTTAGATAAATGCAGGCAAAACACTCATACACATAAAAATCTTAATAAGTAATAAAATTTGTTATTTCTTGGTATTTTTGAGGCAGGGTCTCCCTATAAGCTCCAGCTGGCCTATGTAGAGCAGGCTAGCTTCAAACTTAAGAGAGATTTGCCTGCCTCTGCCTCCCAAGTGCTGGGATTAAAGGTGTGCACCACTGCGCCTGGCCTATAAAATCTTAAAAATAACAAAACAAAATCAGCTAAGGCCTAGGCTGGTGAGATGGCTCAGCGGTTAAGAGCACTGACTGCTCTTGCAGAGGATTTGGGTTTGATTCCCAGAACCCACATGGCAGTTAACAACCATGCATAACTCCAGTTCTGGGGGAATCCAATGCCTTCTTCTGACCACCACGAGCATTGCATACACTCATACACAAAAAGTAAAAACAGTAAATAAAATTAAAAAAAAAAAGGGCTGGGCGTGGTAGCACACGCCTGTAGTCCCAGCACTTGGGAGCAGAGGCAGGTGGATCTCTGTGAGTTCAAGGCCAGCCTGGTCTACATAGTGAGTTCCAGGACAGCTAGGACTACAGGGAGACCCTGTCTCAAAAAGACAAAAGTAAATAAATAAATAAATAAAATAAAAACAAAACAAGCCCCTCCCACCCCAAACAAAACAAAACAAAATCTGTTAAGGCCCAACTGCCTAAGTGGCTTTATTCTGGGTTTATTTCTGAGCCAGAGTCCATCCTGAGAATGGGCTATGATCTCAGAGGGAGGAGCTTTCTGGAAGCTCAGGTAGGATGGTAATACTCTGGGCCATGCTAAATGTGAACCACAGAGTAAGAACCTAAGGCACAGGGAGGTCAGTCTGAGGTGGGCAGTATAGGGGTCACTCAGGAGAAGTAGCAGGCATGGCTTGAGGGAGATGGCCATACACTGTTAAGTAAGGATGGGAGCAGGCAAGGTAGGAAAGGGCCTGGCCTCTCATACAAGGACTGTTCCTAGGCAATTCATAGCAAAAATGCAGGGAAGTTCACCCTCAGTGCTGGCAAGGTAGAGAGGCAATCTCAAACGAGCCCTGGTAACTAATTCCATTTGGGAAAAAACTGACCATTTCCACTAGCTGCAAGTTCTGGGGATTCTTCCTATGGGAATAATTTTATTTTTTGATTTATTTTATGTATATGAGTGTTATACCTGCATGTGTGTAAGTGCACCCATATTGTGCAGTGCCCGTGGAGGATAGAAGGTGGTGTTGGATCCCTTGAAACTGGAGTTATGGATGGTTGTTAGCAGCCATGTGGGTGCTGGGATTTGAACCTGGGTCTTTTGCAAGAGCAGCCAGTGCTCTTAAACTGCTGAGCCATTTCTCTAGCCCCTGTGGGAATTTTTTTTTGTTTGTAAAACAGAGTCTCCCTGTAGCCTCAGCTGGCCTGGAACTCACATAGACCAGGCTGGCCTTGAACTCACAGAGATCCACCAGCTCTCTGCCTCCCAAGTGCTGGGACTAAAGGCACCATGTGCCACCATGCCCGGCAGGAATAATTTTAAATATAGAGAAAAAGCATGTGCCTATCCATTTGGGGGAAAAAAAGCAGGCAAAAAGACAAGGGCAATAGCCTTTTTGGGCTGTTGCACCTGGACCCAGCCTGTTCCTTAAGCTGGGCACCATAGCCACCTTTAGGTGACAGCCATACATCTCAAAGTGTCCCATATGTATCCAGAGGCCCCTCACAGTGGTGGGACCAGGGGTCTCCATACTCCTGTGCTGGGCCTGTAATGTAGTTTCATTTTCCTTAGGGGTTAAATTCACATGTTTTATACCTCATTGCTTTTCTGACTCTAAACTTACTATCTTTTCACCAGAGAGAAACTCAATAAACAAACAACAAACAGAACCCTTAAAAAAAAAAAAGGAAACAAAGCACATAGTGGGGGTGAGGTGGGCAGAATACCTAAAGTCCACCCCAGGGGTGCAAGCTCACTCAGCGTGTCCTCCCTGGTACATGTGGACCCAAGAAAGAGCCTCCTGTAAAACAGAAGGGTCAGGCAATGAAGAAGTCTACTGACAGGTGCAGCCCTTGGGCCAGCGCACTGCCTGCTCACCTGCTTGATAAGCATGTAAGTCTCCGACATGATCTTCTCAATGCGGCCCAGGTCGTAAGACATGCCCTTCTGGCCCTGCTGCCACACTCGGTAGGCATCCAGTAGGAGTGTCTTGCCCGACTCTGTGTCCTCCAGGAGCTTCCTCTTGCGATTGGGCCTCGGGGGTGGCTCCTCAGGGTGGCTACCTCCCCTGACCCCCATGGCAGTCGTGGGAGTAGCAGTGGTGGTGGGGGCTGTGGGGGCTGGTGTGAGAGGGGGGGGCTGCTGCCGGGTGCTGATGCTCAGTTCCTCTAGGGACAGCTCAGTGGACCGGCTCTCAGGGCCCCGGTCCCTTAGGGGGTGGCCTGGCAGCAGAGGTGGCATCCGTTCCAAGTCTGGGTGGCAAACAGCAATTTCACTCATATCCATGGGTTCAATGGGCCCCACTCGGGGATTCTCTTTGTCCTTCCGTTCCCCAACCTGGTCTGTGCTGTCTCTTGTGTCTGCGGTCACTGGCACTTGGTTGGCAGGGCCCACTTTGCCCCCTGGCTCAGGCCCTGTCACTGAGCCATCAGCCAGAGGTGGCTTCTTGGAGTGGGGGAGGCTTTCCTGGCCACCCTCAGGACTGGCCTTGTGTGAGACGTCGGTAGTCATCCTTGCTCCAGGGAGGCCACAGGCCTTGGGCTCTGGGTGTTCTGACCCCTACAAGGAAACCAGGCAGGATACTGATGTCTCCCTTGAACCAGAGCCTCCTTGGGCCACACCACTCGATGCTACTCTAGCTCTGCACATGTGCCAGCAGGACAAGGCTAAGCTTCAGTCATCAGAAGAGGGTGCAGGGCCCAGAGACCCACCCTTTTCTGTCCTCTGGTAGCTCCAAGACCCTCACAGGTAGCCAGGGTTGAGGGTGGGGATGGGGGTGGGTGGTGGTTAGGCTGGGCAATGGGACTCTTAGCTACTGCTTTTGAGCCTAGCAGGCATGGCTAGGCTTGTCTTGGCTCTCCAGTGGCTTTGTAAGGTGAGCCTTATATGTGTGAGGGTGGTCGGATAGAAAAAGGATCTGCCAAAGGCCACCAAGTGTGCCTGCTGTAGAGGCAAGTTTTTTAGGCCTGTAATGCATGAGGTCTGGGGTGAGGGTGGTAAGGTGTGGTGGGTTAACATACCTCTGCAAGCTCACTCAGCGTGTCCTCCAACACCTTCACAGTGAGGATGAAGGCCCGCTGTGCCAGGACCTGGCGGTCTGCATCTCGAAGGTATTTTCTGTGGTCACACAGGGGGCCAGATAGGATGGAACAGTGTCAGAAACCATGTAATATTGCTAGGTGGTGAGCCAGCACCTTATCCTCACTCCAATAATTCTTGTCATTATGTCCCACTTAGGTCTGTTCCCTGTTCCCCAAAAGTGCCCCTGTGCTTCATATGTCACATTCAACAAGTATGACTTGGCTCCAGTAGCTGCTCTGAGCCCTCTAGAATAGAGGTTAGCTAGAGGACAGGGTTATGGTGTCACTCAAGGAGGGCTTAGGGGCAAAGTTCCTTTCTCTCAGGTCTGTCTCTGGGATGGCCCATCTCCAGGCTTCACAGTTAGGATAGTCCTTGTGGGAGCTGCATCTCCTGGGACACCATCTCTAATCCCAGGAATAGCAGCTGTGGTAGACACCCTCTGTTTTATGTGTCCCAACCTTCAGGCAATGGATCCCTGGTTCTGTAGAGGCCTAGGACCACTGCTGCTGACCTAATTGTCTTTGACTCTAGGGCTACATTCTGGATATATACACTCCCCACTAGTAATGCTTCTGAGAGCCCCAGGCTGGGCAGAATGGAAGGTCTCAATGTGGAAACCAGGATCAGTGGGGAGAGCTTGTGTTGGGTGCTTGAGGTAGGGGAAGTGTGCCTGAGGTCTAGATACTCAGCTAGAGGGGTCCCTGAGGAGAGCGAAGGCTGGACCTCCCAGACGAATAGACCTCAAGGCCAGGTGGGAGCAGTGGGGACAGGCCTGGGTGGATGATGAGCCAGGCTGTGTGTGGTGGCTCACTCACTTGCCCTGGTCTGGTGTACGCTGCAGCATGGAAGACACCTTCAACAAGGTGCTGTGGTCCCGAAGCTGGGCCAGAACCTTGAGCAGCAGCACAATGGAGCGGTTCATGTGCCAGGCAAAGCTGCCTGGACGGTCAATCTCATCCACGGGGATCCGCCAGATGCCCTATGGGACAGATAGGAACAGGCTAAGGAGGGCTGCTGTCTTGAGGGATACACCTCCCTGAGGTCCCCTGAAGTGTGCCGTCATGTCAGAGGCATAAGCCCAACCAGGGACTTTTCAGGCCCTTCTTGCCTTCCAGAGAACAGAAATGGGGTTTGCCTCTACCTAGTCCCTTCTAATCAATGGAGGAAGATGGAACATGTGAGTTTCTGCAGCCATTTTTTTTCTAAGTCAAAGTTGCACTAAGTAGCCTAAGCTGGCTTCAAACTCATGATCCTCCTGCCTCAGCGTCCCAAGTGTTGGGACTGCAAGCATGTCCACCACACCTGACTCAGCCTCCTGTTTTCTATAGCTGTGTCCCACATGCTTACTGGTTCTGTTCTCTATGGCATTCATGTTGTAGACATACTGCTCTGCACAGGTGTTGGCAACAAACAGGACAAATCCTAGGGAGGAAACACTGAGCCAAGGGAAACGAGGCATCTGCTACCAGAGGGCAAGCTACTGCAGTCTCACTTTCCTGCACCCCCTTCCCCAATTGCACCCCCACTGACTCAACTGCAGCCCTCATTACCTCAGTCATATCAGTCTGCTTTGGCAGAGACCCTCCCTACCCTTTCCCTTGGTCCATACTTAACCATGTTGGCATTGTGTCCAGTTCCCTTGTGGCATTCTGGTAACTAGCCCAGCATCTGACGACCACTTGGGGTCCATCAGAATATAGGGCAACATGAATACCAGAGGGAAGGAGTGTTGAATGAACACTTAGGGGAACTATTTAGCACAGGACCTCAAGGACCTGGAAGGAGTTGGCAGATTCCAGTGGGGTCCCTATAGTCAGCCCTGGAAACACTCCTGCTTAGAACAGACCAGGGCTGGAAGTGGACTGCTCATTCTTCCTCTTGTGGGGTACAGCCCTGACTCTTGATATTAGGGGGTTTTAGAATCACAGGTGACAGTCACAGGGATCACTTACAGCAGCGTCTGGGTGGGGTCCTGTTCTCATGGCTGCTCCCTGTTTGTGGTGCAAGCACAGAGATGCAAACCTATACTCTAGCAGGCCTGGGAGAGAAGCCAGGTCATCTCCAGCCCTGAGCTGATCAGACTTAGAGAAGCTTAAAAGCCTCAGTCTTGAGCCCCACAGCCTCAATCCTGGGCCACAAAGAGAGCCTACCCAACAGGGTAGGGGTTGAGGACATCCACACCCAGGACAGTAAACAAAGTTGCTGTTTATGCCCAGGTGTAGGTCTGTGAAGTATACAAAAAGCCACACAATTGGGGCTGGAGAGATGGTTCAGCAGTTAAGAGCACTGGCTGCTCTTGCAGAGGACCGGGGTTCAATTCCTAGCACCCACATGGCAGCTAACAACTGTCCTTAACTCAAGTTCCAGGGAATCTAGACTCTGGAGCTCTTCTGACCTCTGAGGGCATTGCATAACACAGGTGCACTTACATACATGCAAACACTCATACACATAAAATAGTAAAATATTTTTTTAAAAAGCCACACAAGGGGGTGCTGGAGAGATGGCTTAGCAGTTAAGAACACTGAATGTTCTTGCAGAAGACCCGGGTTCAAATCCTAGCACCCACATGGCAGCTAACAGTTGTCTGTAACTCCAGTTCTGGGCAATCTGACACCCTCTTCTGACCTCTGCGGCACTGCATGACACGGGTGCACTTACACAAATGCAGGCAATACACACATACACATAAAATAAAAATAATAAATAAAATATTTTTTAAAAAGCCACACAAGGGAAATGAAGTTACCCACAAGCAACTGTAGCAGATAGTGTGGGAGGCAAGACCCCAGGTCTTGGCACCTCATCCCTCTGCTCTAAGGGCCGAGGTTAGCCTAAGTTACTATATTGACCATGAAGGGTGTTCACTAGGCCCAGAAATGTGAGGCTAGGAAAGGGCTCCCTTTCTTGAGGAGGCACTTCACAGACATCACACATGTGGTTCTCATCATGGCTTCCCACAGGCATGCTATGGACAATGGAGCTCAGAGACTGAAGAGACTCTCTTCAAGAGTCATAGATTTGAGGGGCCACTCAGGATAGGGCTCTCACCTAAGAGCTGAGTATGACCTGTTGTTGTCTCTCTGGTCTCGCTCTTTAGAGGGGGGTCTGGCCAAGTTCTAAGACAGTCAACTAAGATGGCCTAGAGTGAACCTGGGTTTCACTGACTTCTCACTTCTTCCTGTGCAAAGCCCCTAACGACTCAGTTCAAAAGTCACTCTTCCCCAGACCTGGCACTGGTAGAAGGTCCACCCACCTTCCCACTAGGGAAGGACCTGCATTTGTTGTTCTGAACTATGTTAGGAGTACCATAAGGAGAGTGGGTTGACTTTTTCCAGCCTTCCTCTGGGAGCAGCCAGAGATGGGGGAGTGGCCTTGTTCCCCCATGTCACTATAGCCTCCATGCTAGTGGTGCTGGAATACAGATATAGGCAAGCTGGGAGTAGGGAGGGATAGAAAGAGGGTCTTGGGGCCTCAGATACCTACTAGTACCTCAAAGGCTCTCAGCTAATGGTGCGTGGGCCCCAATGCCTGTCTACCCTAGATACAGCTAGGCTAACTCCCATATCAGCTGCTCACCTTGAAAGCTAACCACCCCTTGGAGGTAGCCATGTCATCTCTGGTTAATTAGTAGAAAGGTATCTCTTCCACATGGTATAGGAAATACAGGGTTGCCCCCTAGGGACTGAAATCTGCATTAACTGACCCCGGGGGCTCTTGTGCATACTAGGCAAGCACCATTGTACCACTGAGCTACATCATCAGTCCTTGGTTTTTGAAACAAGTTGATAGAAACTAGGAATTCCCTGAGACAGATGTCTTACCCTAGGCTCACTGTTAATAGATAGCCACATGTCTGTCTTAGGTCTGATAGAATTCCACAGCTGCAGTAAGCCAGACAACCCACTCCTCTGGCTAGGATGTCTCTGCTGTTTCTTGTACCCTTGTTATCAGCTAGCCAATTGAGCTGAAAACAACTTCTTTGTTCTGCAACTCCAGGAAAAGGGCCCAAGGACAGTCCAGCCCAGACTTCACAGCTAGTTTCCAGTAATATAAAATTCACCTTAACCTATCCCACCTTTGCATAGCTTGCTTGTTGTTAGAGAAGCTATATCACCTTTGCTGAACTAATCCTCTGTTCAGTCTGCTGAAGGTCTGGCTCTGGTCTTTTACCCAAACTTTATTCTTTCTCTGTCCTTCTAAATCTTACATAGGTCACACTATTATACCCAAGCTGCTTTCAAACTCATGAGTCTTCTGCTTCCACCTACTGGGTATTAGGATTATGGTGTACATCACCAAGCCAGGTCTGTTTCAACTCTCTCCAACTTCCTTGAACTCTCTGGCCTGACAAAAGCCACAATTTCCATGCTCATGAGCCTTTGTTGATGTCCTTACACCTCTGTCCAAACAACTCTTCCATGTCTTCCCAGACCCAACTATGATGTCACCTGCTCTCTGAAAGCCCCCCAAGTTTATTGTCCTTTGACTTTAGTGGCAATAACTCAAGGCCAGCTCTTCAGATGGCTGTTTGAGTGGTCTCTGGCCTGACAAAAGCCACAATTTCCATGCTCATGAGCCTTTGTTGATGTCCTTACACCTCTGTCCAAACAACTCTTCCATGTCTTCCCAGACCCAACTATGATGTCACCTGCTCTCTGAAAGCCCCCCAAGTTTATTATCCTTTGACTTTAGTGGCAATAACTCAAGGCTAGCTCTTCAGATGGCTGTTTGAGTGGCTTTGTAGCTAGCAGTGTGTCCTGGCCAGGCTCAGTCTGCTTTAGCTCTAGGTCCCGAGGGTCCTGACACACGCTTTGCAGAGCAGGTGGGGCATCCAGTTTAAGATCTTTCTGCCTCCCATTTATTAGCTATGGGCTCTCTGCAGAAGTTTCCACTAGGAAATCCTAACCCTCTTATGTTCCTCTTGGCCCCTATCCTGAAAACTTCCATGCTCAACTGTACAGGGCAGGTGGGAAACAACCGTGCTCACAGCAAACAAAGTGCTTCCAAGCTCACAGCATGCTTGAGTCCCACAGCAGGGTTCTGGGCATTGTAGGAAGATGTACAGTGCCTCTCCCCTAAAAGGCAGCTTGGTGCCTGGTGGCAATGTTGCAGTGTTGTGCAGCAATGTCTTCTGAGATAAGATCTTCTGTTTTAGAGGGAAGCTCAGTAAACAATAGGATGTTCTAAAAGAAGTTAAACATTCAGTCCTTCAGAGAAATTCATTAAACTCAGTAACTGAACAACTCTATAGCTTCAAGAAGTCCCTGAAATTGACCAGATTCACCAGCCCACTCCTTCCCCAAGCATATATAAGCTCTAAGGAAGCAAGACACTCAGGCAAGCTGAGCTGTCTAGAAGAGGCTCAGACCAGCCAAGCCAACTGGAAGAAACAGAGACCAGCTGAGCTACCTGGAAAAGACATTGCCTGCAGATTGTGTAGTGCACTCCAGGTTTCCTGCTTTCCTGGGCTGTCACCCATGCTGGGGTAGGCTTTCAGTGATGCAGCTGTCATTTCTGTGAGTCATTTCTGTTCCCGTAATTTCTCATCCATATTCCTATAAGCAACCCTAATAAAACTCACTGGTTGACCAAGTTGGATTTTGATAGTATCCTTACATTGATCTTTCATTGGTTCCCTTTTTGGGGTTGAGTAGATGTTTGTTCATGCCTCTCCAGGAATACTGTCACACAGCATATGGTCCTGACCAGTGCTTACTGAGTACAGCCTCCCTGGCCAGGTGACAGACATCTCACTGTATCTGGTCTTGTACAGGGTGGGCAAGAAGCAGAGTGGACTTGGAAGATGGTAAGGGGCATAGGAGGCTAGGACTCCTGCAAAGGGACTCCAGGCTCTCACTTTCCAAGCTCATGAATGATGATACAGCAGCTCAGGCCTTCTTCCTAGGCAAGGCCAGAATTGGGAGGCCCTAACCCCCACTCTAGGGGCTACAAAAAGTCTCTCAGGCAGATGAGGCAAGTGACTGTAATAGAAGCAGTTTCAATATAAAAGAAACTATCTAAGACCCAAGTTCTTAAAATCACCTGCTTCCCAATAGGCCAGATACGTTAGCAGTGGGAAATCATGTGGGCAACATGGCCTGCTGAAGGCTCTCTTATCCCAGGACCTCCCAGAACACCTGGACAATGACACATACACTTGTGTAGGCCAGTCTACTTTGCATCTCATGGTCCAGCCTACAGTTTGATGTTGTTTTCTTTTGTAACATAGCACTACTGACTTTAGAAAGAATAAGGCGAGTCCTGGGAAAAGCAGAATGTACGTCCGGTAAACACTCTAAATGAGCTCTTAGAGGCATGAAATCCAGCCCTTCATAGTTGCATGTGCTCTGGTTTTATTTTGGCATGCTGCTTGGCCTTTTCCTACAGGTAGTATGCTGAAAGACATACCTGCTGGGGAGGGTCCAGCTGATGCAAGCACCCTTGTTTATTCAGTCCCATTTATTCAGTGACATGCTGCACAGGACTCCTCAATTTACTAGCACCATCTCCTTCCCCTTTCCTGTAATGGGCTCCTTCTTGTCCATGGGCATGTAGACAAGCAGGTGAGCTCCTAGCAGGAGCCTTTGGGAATACCCTTTTGCCACCCTCCCCTCCCTTAGTTTGGGGCTCTGTGCAGATGGAGACCAGAAGTAGATTGGGATGGGTGGGGGGGATTTCCTGTGTCCATGAATCTAGCCTATGGAGACAGCTGGACTGGGAAAGGGAGACATGGGCCAGAAGAGTAGAAAACTCTACCTCCTGCCTGATCTAAACAGAGCCTGGCTTCTGTGCTTGTAACTCCAGGCCATGGCCTGGACTAGCCTCCTCCATAGGGTAAGAGGAGAAGCTGGAATGTACCTCTTCCTGCCTGCCCTGCCCTACTCTATTCTCAGAGAGTGTGTCAGAGGGCCTCTTAGTATGAAGTCAGGGAAGACACCTGTTTTGTTGTGTCTCCTTCATGGCCCACACGGCACTAAGCAGAGGCCCCACAGTGGCCAGTCCAAATCCTAGCACGCAAAGGCTCAGACCTCCCTCTGGGAAGATGTTGGTGATAAGCCAAGGGGTGAGCTAAGCTGGACCTAGTAAGAAGGGTGTGGGCAGCAGAATCTGAAAGAAGGGCCTGGCTGAGAGCAGATGGAAGGAGCCACAGGGGGCTGACACCCACATGGAATCTGAAGGACAGGCTGGGGTGGGATCACACATTTGAAAGCCAGTGGCAGCGTGGGAACCAGAGCAACAGGGATCCCATGAGAAGTCCCTCCCCAGGACTGTGCTCTCCTACCTCTTCAGGCAAACATGCTGTCTTTGGATCAGCCTCACTTGATTCCGGCATTGTGGTATCACCAGGGCTGGGTTTCCTGGTGGTCAGTGTGTGGCTGGGATAATGCCTGCTTGGAGTACTGCACTGTAGGCATTCAGGGACCTATTCAACACCTCCACAACACTTCTAAACACCTGAATTCTCTTGCATGCCAAGTGCTTCATCCCAAGCACCTCAGCCTACTTGCACTCCTCTGAGGTTCCAGGCTCCTTGATGACAAATGAAGTCACCAAAACACACTCTTTCAACCTGAATAATTTATGGAGTTCCAGACCGTGGGCTGAGGGTTGGATTCAAGTTCCCAAACCTTCCTCACAGCCTTATACATCTTCCCACTGCTGTGAAAGCGACAGGGTTTCAGGAGCTATATCTCACAGTAGGGTGAGTCTTGGGTACATGAAAGGTGGGCATGGTCACTGTCTACCTCCTTAAGCCTTTCCCAGAGGAGTTAAGGGTTGGGTAAGTGGAGGTGGTGGGGCTCAAAAATGCTTATCTACTCACAATGGGCTAGAAAGCACGGAGAAGGGTAGGCCTGGCCAGCAGGCTGCTGAAACATTGCCTTTCACTAATGGCAATCTTAATGGGTAGCACCCTAGGGAGATGGTAGACAGCAGTGGTTACTATAGGTAAGGAGCACTTTGCCTGGCTGCCTGGCCAAGGCTGTGCCTGGACTCCTATCTTATGACATCTCCTACATACTGTGGTTAGAGAAAGCTTATTCCTGGTGGGGCTGGGCTCTTCTTTCCCCACACTACTGTCTCAGTAGCCAGCCTAGACTCCCTAAGGTAGTCTTGGTATTGGCAGAAAGGCTCATACAGACACACTTATTTTTTGTGTGTGTCTTTTTGAGACAGGGTTTCCCTGTAGCAGCAGCTGGCCTGGAACTCACTATGTAGACCAAGCTGGCCACAAACTCACAGAGACCTGTCTGCCTCTGCCTCCCAAGTGCTGGGATTAAAGGCATATACCACCGTGCCTGGCCGGATACACTTCTTGACCTCAGGTTCTATATACTTGACCTGGGGCTACTGAACACAACCTCTTAGTCCAGAGTCAAATAGCCCAGTAGCCTGAGGCCACAGTTTCAAACCTAGATCTTGTAGTCACAATACAGCCCAAGGCTATTTCAGGGTTCCTAGTCCCATTTGCAATCTTTGCAAATCTTTTCAGTCACAAATCCTCCTAGAGCCTCTTTCCTCTCTAAGGCAGAGTCCCTCCCTACCCCTTCATCCCTGAAAGTGCCTAGGAGGGTGTTCCTGGAAAAGTCAGAGTAAGAAAGAAGGGGTGGGGAAGGGACATGGTCCAGTCAGAGCTATACTATATCAGGAGGGGACTCAGATTCATTCTCTTTCCACACTGGTAAGGATGTTTCAAGTGTGTAATCAACCCAGTTCTCATTTCCCAGAGAGGGAAACTGAGTTCAGACCACCTGCTCAAGGCTGTCCAGTGACGGCAGGGCCAGAAGCCAGAGGTCATTCTCCCCCACATCAAAGCCTCTCCCTATGTCCTCACTTTAATACTCCCAAAGGAAGAAGTTGGCAGTGACTTGAACCATAAGCTTCTTAAACCCTGTAACTTTAATACAGAGCAGGCTTGGCCTAAAAGGCCTGCTGACAGACAAGGTGGCTGGCAGTTGGCTAGGGTCCTCCACTAGCAGCACAGGTGCTTCTGAGTGAAAATGAAGTACTATGGGCCCACTGCAGGCCGTTCTAGGACTCAGCTGGCTTCTTCCAGCTGTCCTTTGCTGCCACGCCCACAGGACTGAGATACAACCCTTGATCTGATAGGCCATTTCCAGGGTCCTGTCCACTAGGGTACCAGGGCAGACAGGAGAGCAGAGGAGGGAGGATCTCATTTGGGGGCAGGTTGTAAAAGAGTCGCCTGGGTACCACATAGAGGTCCTGAGGAAGAAAAGGCAACAAATTGTGAGCAGCACTTGGGGAGGCCCAGGACACTTCACCTGAGGGAGCAGGTGGGCTGCTAAGCAGATGGCAGTGCACTCTCCTCTATCGCACGCAGAATCCCTCATTCTGGGTCTGCCTGGGGGCCTTCATGGGCCCTGTCTGGCCAGCTTAGGCACTGCTCACAAGGTTGCCCCTAGTTCTTGACCTCAGTCCCAGGTTGTGAGCCTTGGACATAACAGCCGTCCTGACATATCTCCTGAACACTGAGTTGTCTACAGGTAGGAGTGTAAACAGGCAGACAGCAGGGCTACATTGTGATGGCTCACATCAGCCCTTTGAGCAGAGCCCGGCCTCTTGCAGACACAGAGCTCTGTCTGCCTCTGCCTCCCAAGTGCTGGGATTAAAGGCATGAGCAAACCAAGCCCTTCATGAGGCGAAGTCTTAAGGAACTCCCCCAAAGCCTCTGAGGAAAACAGAAGCCTATGAGAATGAGGGCAGGAAACAGGGATGGCACACTGACCTATCGCCTATGAGCCAGCCTGCAGACTGGCCAGGAAAGGAATGTTCTGTATCAAACCATTAAACCTTGGCCTGCAACTCCTTTCAAGAAAGGGTATGGGGCAATTTCCCAGGCATCTAAGGTACAGGTATAGAAAAGAAGCTGATATGAAGAATAATGAGCCAAGAGAACAGGAACTCTGGAGGGTGTTTGGGAAAGCCAGCGGAAGCAGGAATGGGTGAAGGTGCCTTGGCTGAACAGATAGAAGTGAGAAGTGGGCAGCTGAGCTGAGGTGCAATAGCAACTCCCTTGAGTTAGCCCCACAACTTGGGGTGTCCTGAGCACAAAGAATACATGATTTTCAGCTTTTTTTTTTTTT